>NC_133122.1:106306443-106558646 GCF_033568475.1 Henckelia pumila
TAAGGAATAACGAATCAAATTCGTGTATTCTCTTCGCAGAAAACTTCTGATAGATTTTCTAGTGCAATCTATCAGAGGGATTAAACCTCTGTTCGTGGACCTGATTGAAGGCGTTCATCGGTTCCAGGGAGAGACAACAAGAGCAGAATTGTTCTGTTGGTGTCCATTAATCTCGTTGCGAGATTTGAGGTAAAATTTATTTAACTGTTATTTAAATTTTACACACACACGTAATTCAATTGATGAACGGTTGATACCCATACCATGGAAACGTTCCATGAAAAAAATTTTAAACTTCCGCTGCACCGGGTATCAATCGTAATTGGTCTGGGAACTCGCCAGTTTTCCAACAGAGAATAACCGGAGTACCTTTTGATTATCCAGACTTTATAATCCCGGATTTTAAAGACATGCATTTCATTTTATATTTCTCTTTGAATTTCATGGTTGGTATTTGAATATCTGGAAGTTGATGTATTTCTTGTTTCAGATGCTTATTTTTTATGGCATGATGTTGCTTATACTGGGAATGTTATTCTCACTGGATTATCCGGCCATTGTCTTGTATTTGTATGTGTGCTTGGCGATAGGTGGGGCCCTTGGTGGTTTAGAAGTCGAATATGTAATCGAACTTAGATTGTATTCGAACTCGTTATGTTTTGGCCGCGCCCGAGCGATAGTTTTCTACCGCCTGAGCGTGGCACCCCTATTAAAAAAAAACTTTATTGATTGCTTTTAAATTTTGGATATTGTATGCTTTATTATTGTTTAATCCGATATTAGATGTTTAGAATCGAGGTCTCACATTAAGTGGTATCAGAGTAATAAGTTCTTGGTTGAACTCGAAGTAAGCGGGGTAGATCGAGTCCGCTTGAATTGGCTTCTCGCATGTGATTGAGTTATTTATTGATTATTTAAATTTCATGCGAGCATTATTTATTATTTTAGAATTAATTGAATTACATGATTATGTGATTTAAATTATAAAGCATGGACTACTTGAGATATAATTGTATTTGTTTATCGACTTGTATCCAAAATTCTGAGAGGTTGAAGGGACCGAATTGCAACAATTGAGATATATTGTGTCCTAACCTTTGATTATCAGATGGGTCCTCGTCGAGTAATTAACAGAAACTCACCGCCAGTTACTCCTCCGAACGAGCAAGATAGTACCGTAACTGATCAGATGGATGCCACAGCGACGCCTATGGAAACCTTGCTGAAGTGGTTTATGTCGTTTAATCTTCCTTTGTTGCTGGGTACAGAGAATCCTGTTGACTGTGAGAGCTGGTTGGACGACATTGATCAGTTGTTCGATTCCCTTGATTATTCTGAGGACCGCAGAACCAAGTTGGTCATTCATCAGCTTCGAGGTGTTGCTAAGAACTGGTGGATCACGACGAAGAGAGCCATGGAAAACCGAGGTACAACTATTAAATGGAATCTTTTCAAATCTGAGTTTTATAAGCGGTTTTTCCCAGTTTCGTACCGAAAGGACAAGGGAGCCGAGTTTGCCAATCTGAGGCAGGGGAATCCGAATATCGAGGATTATGTATCCAAGTTTGATAGTTTGATGATATTTTCACCGCACATTACCAACAACGAAGAAGCAAAAGCTCATCAGTTCATTAATGGTTTGAACCCTGATATCTTCACATTGGTAAAAACTGCTAGGCCTGATAATTTTGCGGATGCCATGAATCATGCAAAAGGAGCTGAAGCAGGTTTGTGGAGATAGAGAGGAGCTCCAATTATGCCTCAGTAGCCTAGTCAGTCTCAGAACCAACCACCTCATTACCAGAATCAATCTTTTCAATTTCAAAATCAACCACCGAGTTCCGAGGGTGGTAGCAGTGGAGGTAATAGGAAGGATTACTATCATCCGAAATGGAAGCAGTTTAAGAAGCACGAAAGTAGTTCTTTGAGCTCTAGTGGCTCGAGGCAGATCGGATCGGGATAGAGTGCGAGTCAGTCAGGAATGTCTTGTGCCAATTATGGAGGTCGTCACTCCAGTGATCAGTGTAGATGTATTTTTGGAAGCTGCTATATGTGTAACCAAGCGGGGAACTTTTCCAGATCGTGTCCTCAGCGGGGCTCTGAGCAAGCACAGAGTGGAAGTTTTTCGAGACAGACAGCTCAGCCTTAGCGGCAAGCATCTACGGTCCACTCTTTCCAACCTCAGCAGTAGAATGGACAGGAAGGTAACCAGCATGCGAACCAACCTCCCAGACAGCAGGCTCGAGTCTTTGCTCTGACTGAGGATTAGACTCAGGCTGCACCCATTAATGACATAACAGGTAAACGTTCGATTTGGGTTTTTCTGCTCTTTTTAGACTGTTAGATACTGGTGAGTCTCTTGCCTTCTTATTGAAGAACCTGTTTAATGTGTATCGTGCCTCTAACTTTTGTCGGGTCATTCGAAGTGACGAACGCTCCTGTAGTGTTGTTAATTGTTCTATTAACCAGATCTTTCAGAAGTATTAGTTGAAACTAGGAATTCTTATCGATGATTTGCTTGTCTTCTTGGAATGACAATTGTACTGATCTTTCAGAGTTTTTGAGAATCATATTTCTGATTTTGGTGTCGAGCTGTTGTATGCTATTCTTCGATGTCTGAATTTTGACTAGATCGAGTTAAAATTTCCTCGATGGTATGATCTGGTGATGGAATTTCTGTTAATCAGCACTCCAGTATTCTTGAATTCGGTACGGATGATCTTTCAGTACTCAATATTTCTTCTTATCGAGAATTTGGAAACACTCTTTTTCAAAGGAATCACGCTCTAGTCTAGACATCGAGGCAGCTGAAGACGCTCGAGACTCAAGGTCCGGCTCTGGAATTGAGCTTGTAGCGATCTTATCGATTGGAAGATTTGGCATCATTTCCTTATGAGGAGATTTCCACAATCTTTTCTAATTTTATAGTCGAAGGATTTGTTTTTATTTTATCTACTATCTGATTTTAATTGTCCGATTGATGAAATATGCTTCCGTATTCCGTATAGAATGACTTTCAGTCATAACCAAAGGATTAATTTTTTTGTCAGAGGTCTTCAGATGTCATGTTTTGCCGAAGTCTGTCAGTTTAGACAGAGATCCTTGATGCATTCGTTCTTTCGGCATGGACTTCAAAGAGACATTTATTGTTGATTACGAAGTATTTTATTTCAATATCATCAGAATGACAGACAGTCAGATCAGACGGGACAAGCGTTAGAGGAGATGCCATGAGTTATAGTGCTCGACTTAGCACTAGTTGGTAGAATCCTTGATTCTTTTGGAGACTTCGTACAACGACAACTATTTGATGAATTTTGAAGGCACTTTTCAAGAGTTGTACGAGAAGAGAGTAAGATTCCCGTTTATTGAGATGATTTTCTGTGTCCCATGAGTTGGAACCAAAGATGATTCGATTTGTGACTGAGCATAGAAGGATTTTTTGACGAGAATGAGACGACTTTCGATAGAAGGACGGAGTATTGCTGAACTAACCGAACAGAGTTTCTATGTTCTTTATTTGTTGAGATGCTGAATTGCTTGAGACGAATGATTCAGAGTTTTGACCAGAATTAGAAGCAGCTTCGAGACTAACCGAATTCAGTTTTTGATAGTGCAGTGATGGTGTATCGGACTTGAAGGGGTATTTGTGAGACGGAGTTTGAATTGAAGCAAAATTTCTGGACTTATTTCTGAGGAGTAAATTCTTATTGCAGTCTTTTGATTCTATCTCGTCCTTGTATTGAAACCGTATCTAATTTCGAGAACAAAATCTCTTCTTAGAGGGGGAGAATTGTAACGCCCAATATTTATCTTAATTGACATTATTTGAGATAATCGGAGATTGCAGAGTTCCAGAGCCGACTTGATTTTGATTAGGGTCTATTTTGCAAATTTTTGATTTTTCAGGGAATAAAATGCAAAATTGGACTTTATTAGATATTTATAAGCTTGTTGACTCATTCCTTCTCCTCCCCAACGTCTTCTCCTCCATTGTCGGGCCTCCAAATGTTTCTTCAAGCTTTTCTTCTTCGCTTTCTGCTCGATCCGTACGTTAGAATTTATTTCTGAAGGCAGATTAGCGATCACGACAGCGAGAGCTTTGTTATATCGTAAGTTTTTCTTCGATCAGTTAGAATTCTATTTTTGGATGTTGTTATAATCGATTGATTTTTGGTTATGTCATTCTTGAAATAGTTCTTATCGATTATTCTCAGTCAGTTTTGAAATAGAACGTCGTTCGGATTTGTTATGATTTTTGGAGGCATAATTCGAAAATGAGGATTTTGAGATTTTATTTGTTGAGTTGTGTTGTTTTTGAGATAGTTATTGAGTTATTGGATCGAATTTCTGCTGTCCGTGTTTCCGGTTTGATCAGAATATAGCCGTTATGCCGCCGGTTTTAGTTTTGGACTATAGTTTGGTTTGAATTGATTTGAACCATTTTCAGTCAAGTGTGAATGTCGATATTGATCTAGAGCCTTTATTATTTCTTTTACAGATTCATTTTATGGCCGTGAGTTGCGAGATTTCAGAATTTGAATAGTTCTAGATATTGGAGACAGAATAGTATCGATTTTCTTATTATCGATAAAGGATATTAGAATGAATCTTAATTGAGGAATCGTTGTTGCTTCCAGGTTTTGGAGCAATGACATATTGAGAAAAGGTATAAGAAGTAATAGACTTGAATGAAACGATTAACTCGAATCCGACTTGATTCGAGTGTTCCAAAGAAATCACATACTTGCATGTTAACTGATTTGCTTGACTTTAGTTGAATGAGTTATGATTTTCATTGCATTCATATTGAGCCAAATGATTTATTTCATTTTAAATTAGACGTTATGAGAATTATAGCAGGGGGCATTGGCAGGCGATTTACTGCAATGACCGAATTAACTCTCTATAGTTGCTTCAGAGTATAGAGGATTGAAGTACATATCATCCACCTCGAAAGAGGAGTTTGTTGAGATTTTTTGTAGTATTTCATCCTCGGGATCTCAAATCGAAAAAGAAGAGAATAACCGGAGTACCTTTTGATTATCCAGACTTGATAATACTGGATTTTAAAGACATGCATTTCATTTTAGATTTCTCTTTGAATTGCATGGTTGGTTTTTGAATATCTGGAAGTTGATGTATTTATTGTTTTATATGATTATTGGTTATGGCATGATGTTGCTTATACCGGGAACGTTATTCTCACCGGATTATTCGGCTGTTGTCTTGTCTTTGTATGTGTGCTTGGCGACAGGTGGGGCAGGACCGAGCAGAGATCGCATGGCTAGGTGGTCGAGTTGATAGAGTAAGGCCTTGGTGGTTTAGAAGTCAAATATTTAATCGAAATTAGATTGTATTCGAACTCGTTATGTTTTGGCCACGCCCGAGCGGTAGTTTTCTACCGCCCGAGCGCGGCACACCTTTTAAAAAAAACTTTATTGATTGCTTTTAAATCTTGGATCTTGTATGCTTTATTGTTGTATAATCCGAGATTAGATGTTTAGAATCGATGTCTCACAGTATATGTTGCTATGAGTATGGTTGTGTGATGTTTATGATTGTGGGATTGAGTTAGATATAGTTTGGATTACCGAATTTGCACTGTTACGCCGCCGGTTAAAGAATTTGATAGCTTTTGGAATTGTGATTGTTGAGCTGAATATAAGGGAATGTCTTGATGATATTTATAGATCTTTCTTCTTCATTTTCAGCTTTGGTAAGAGGCTATCGAGTTCGAGAATTTGGAAGTCGAATCGGAGAAGCTTTGATCAATGTTTGAAATGCTTTTGCTCTTGTGATTGAAGTTGAATATGAATCAAGATTGATATGTTGATTGATTTTAAGATATGATGTGTTGCTTCAATTTTAGATTTATATTGAAGTTTGACGACTCGAGAATGCAGCTATTGAAACGAAAGTGAATAGCTCTAGATTGGGAGCAACTTAACCACGACTGAATGACAGAAAGGTATAAGATGACATCGAGAGTCAGGGATTCGAAACTAGAGAATGATGCTTCTGGAGTTGTCCCAATTAACCACATACTTGTTTCTCTTTATTCTTGATTTAGAATTTGATTTTGTCGATCCATCCCAGGTAGTGGATCTTTATTGAGTTATATATGATATGAAGAAAATGGAATTGATTCTAGTGCCAAGGTCAGATGGACCTTATTTTCGAGTCTGATGATACGACGATACATGGATATCCATGTTAAGATCGTATACGAATCTTGATGGCAATGATTTACTATAAATCAATTCTTCGTTAGCGCATTATATAAATCTATTGATTTGAAGTATGATTTGAAGGATTGATTGATGCTTTGATTTGAAGTATTTAGAGTTGAATTGATATGAACTGTATGTATATGTCTTTTATACTGGGAATTATATTCTCATCGGATGTTTTCGGCTGTTGTCTTGTTTTGTATGTGTGCATGGCAATAGGTGGGGCAGGAGCTGACAAGAACTGATATGGGTAGCTCGTGAGAGAATTGTAGATGTGGGCACTGTAAGAGTGGGTGCCCAGTGAGCCAACCGTGTGGCTATGGGCTTTGATGACTCTTTGTATAAACAATCTTTTGTTTAATATTATTTACACTTTTATTAATGGCAATGACTTTATATTACTTCATATTGTTATATTGTGATATACTATTGTTGTTTTGATAAAGACCTTGAATATACTATAGTGTATGTAAGATGTGGTAGAACATGGGGATGTCTATCATGAAATACATCTTATAGTCACTGTATATTCTAAAACCGTTCCTAGTCGATTGAGCCGTCCGATAATAAGGATAAGGATCGCTCGAGTTTGAGACTAGCATTTGCGATGCGGAGTACCACGTTTCATTGGTAGGGAACATGGAGATGTTCGAAGCATGCAAATGGATATTCATAGGATGAATAATCGAACTACCCTATCCGGACTTTCAAAGTGGTTATCACTTATCGAGTGGATAAAGTCCGCGGTTTTGGTTGTACACCATTAGTCCTTACGACTTGAAACATCATGAAGACTCTATATGCTAGTGTTGTGCTTTGACTCGTTTACCGACTCTATGGGGGTCATCAGGTGTCGAGATTGGGTACAGTTACGACACATATAGGAGTCAATGCATTGTTGTCAAGGATTCACCACATACTTGCGAGTGTGGATATCCTATGCGATCTGAGGAGATATTAGTGTGACAAATCTCTGGCCAGAGTACTTGATGTGATTTAAGAAATGGTTTCTTAGTAGCACATGCGATGTCACTAATTTGATCTTCAAGATGTATTGCATAGTTATCGAATCTTGAGCGACTCTCGATATACCAATGGTTGTTGATTCGATCGGGATATATGGATGAAGGGACCGTACTGTACGCTAACCAAAATCTACTGGTTCTTGTAGGCACTATCAGTGATACCTAGGGAATCATGGGGCGATGTTGCTAGGCGCTTTACCTTGATTCGTTGGGCAAGTCGAAAAGTATTGTTCCGAGTCACAAGGAGTTGTGAGCCCACGGCTAGCTGTATCCCTGAACCATTGAGGGTCACACAGTGTAATGGAGTTTTAATCCCCGTTGAGATAGTTAAATTTAAAGAGTTAAATTTAATGAACTAAGGAGTTGGACTTCTTAAATAAGAGTAAGGGAGTAGGATTTCCTAAAATGACATAGGGATGGACATTTTTGGAAACCACTGAATTCGGATTCAGGAAAATTTATTTTGACTTTAAAATGTGCAGAAATGGTTTCTGTGCACATTGGTGAAATCGGTTCATCAATCGGAGTCACGATGAATTTAATATTAATTTCTGAACGTGCGGGCTTTGCTTGTCGGGCCCTAGCTTATGACTAATGGGCCCTAAGGTGTTAGTGGCCTGCATTATAAATAAGTTATTGCAGTACAGAAATTACACACAACAGGTCATAATTTTTGAGACAGGATTTTCGAAACCCTAGCCTCCTCTCAAAAGAAATCGGCCGAACCCTCCCCCTCTGTCTGAGAAATTCCGGTCTGTGATTTTTAATTGCAGTCAGGAATAACGAATCAGATTCGTTTAATCTCTTCGCAGAAAACTTCTGACAGATTTTCTAGTGCAATATGTCAGAGGGATTTAAACCTCTATTCGTGGACCTGATAGAAGGAGTTCATCAGTTCCTGGGAGATACAAGAAGAGCAGAGAAATCTGTGTGGTGTCCAATAATCTCGCTTCGAGATTGAAGGTAAAATTTAATAATTGTTATTTAATTTTACACACACTAATAATTTAATCGTTGAACGGTTGATACCCACACTATGGAATTGTTCCATAATAAAATTTTTAAACTTCCGCTGCACCGGGTATCAATCGTGATTGATCTGACCGCCAGTTTTCCAACAGTGGTATCAGAGCCAGGTTGCTCAGATCAAACGATTGAATTAATCAATTGTACAAAATTTTTGAGTCTCGGTTTTTGAAACAAAATAAATATTTTTAAATAAAATTTTTTTTTTTTTTTCGGGGCAAAACCCGGGCAGCGATTGGATCGCTGCCCGGTGGGGTGGCGATGGTCGCTGCCCCCAGGGGAGGCGCACGACGCCGCCCAAAGGGGGCGCACGGCGCCGCCCAGCGGCGGCACCAGGCGCCGCCAGGGCAGCAATTGTTGCTGCCCTAAGGGGGCAGCCAGGCTGCCCCCGGCCCGCGCCCCGGGTGCGGGCCGGCCCGGGAGTGTCCCGGGCGGCCCGCGGGAAAAATTAAATTTTTATTTAAAATTAATTTTAATGTGATAAAATTTTATTTTTGGTCCGGTCAAAAATTGTTTTTGATTGGTTCACGAGATTTCGGATCGAATTGTTCGAGTCCGTAAATTTTAAAATTGATTTTTGGATAAATTTGAATTTTTGGAAAATTTTAATGTTTTATCCGTAAATTGAATTTTGAAATCAATTATTTTGGTACAATTGATGATAAGATATGATCTTATGATATATTGAGTAAAATATGATTTTATTTGTAAAATTGGATTTTATAGATAAAATATGATTTTATTTGATATAGAGATAAAATATGATTTTATATGTGAAATGAGATTTTATATATAAAATATGATTTTATCTTGTTTAAATTTGAATTGCCACTGCATGTTATCCAATAAATTAATTTTGAATTAAATGTTATTGGATAAGGATGATCGATTGCCATGACCAATTTTGTAGGTGTATGTTAGGAATTTACATTTTGTTTTTATTGTTGTTGGTTTTATTAATGGGTCTGGTTTATGGCCCGATATGAATGTCATATGTAATAAAAGTGGGCTTGGTTTATAGCCCGTTCCCACCCCTAAAAATGTATCCCCTACTTGTCATTGTTATTTATTGTAAATGCATTAGATTTAGTGGGAGATCAAGATTTGAAGATGGTGGGCCCAGCAGACAATAAAGACTGAAGAAATGTAAATTGGTAGCACATGTAATAGGATTGCATTGCATACTGCATATTACCTAGGATTGGACTAAGACCCGTGATTGGCAACCACGGGTCCATTAGAAATGGAATCGATCATCCTATATAATATTTGATATTATGATTGTATGCATGTTTAGACATAAATTGCGTGAATCCGGCAAGCATGCAATAAAATGAATATGATGAGACAAATATTTTTATAATTAAAAATCCCTCATTTTAAATATGATTTAAAATTTATATCAAGATAAATAAAGGAAATTTAAATTTGTTTAAATGTTCCCACCTTCCATCAACGGTCAATGTATGTGATGCTACCCGCGGATACGGTCCGGCTCATATTATTGGGGGGGCCCGTCCGTCGGAAAGCTGTACATTGGATCGACAAATGTTGTAAGTTGGGTGGAACTCCCATGGGATCGGCTCATATTATTGGGGGATCCACATGGCGACCGTCCATCACAACTTAATATTGATGGGTCATCTTGACATGTCACTTTAAACGGCGTCATATTATTGGGCCCTTATTGGACATGAGGTAAACACATGGGGGTTGCTTTGGAAGAAATTGGGCTCTACCTTTTGAGAATTATGGTTGGCTGATATTATTCGGGACCATAAGTTTGTCAATTGGACTCCATGTTCTCACTAAGGAAAAAGTTTCCCGTTTTCACTAGAGGGTGGTGAAATCGTTAAAATAGTGGGAGTGAGATTCATAAAATTAAATTCGCCTATTTTATGTCTTAGTAAATTGCTTAAACAATCATCGATAATTGTCTGTTTCATCTCAGTAATCCACATGTTTCTATTCTCCAACAAAACAAACTTATTGGCGCAAACAATACAGAATGATTCCATAAGTTAAGATTGTCCTAAGTTCGGAAAAGATTTTCTAAAGTGTTAGAAAAGGCTTCTCCGAAAACAGCCCCGGCTGATGTAACTGCCGAAAGGTTGGCCAAACTAGAGAAATGGTTGGACCATGACCTCAAGGCCAAATGTTACATGCAAAATTGGACAAGTCTAAACAAGTTTGCCATCACTGCAAGAAACCCGGTCATTGGAAACGTAACTGCAAGGAATACCTCAAGCAGTTGCGAACTGCAAAGGGTATGTTTTACATTAAAATATTTTTCTTAATACTACTTCTTGGGTATTGGATACCAGATGTAGATCTCATATTTGCAATGAGTTGCAAATGATGACAAGAAGTAATAGGCTAAGGATGGGTGAGACCCAGTCAAGGCTCGGGAATGGTTCCAGAGATAAATCCAAAGCTATAGGAGACATTTTTGCAGAACAATTTTAAGTTTTTTGAGAGATGTTTTATTTGTTCCAGATTTGATTAAAAACATTATTTCTGTTTCTATGCTTGATAGAGATAGTTATTCTTGCAATTTTGTGAATGGGATTTGCAATATTTACAAGAATGAATGTTTGATTGGAAATGGACAACTTGAAAACGATCTATACAAATTAAAACTAAAAGACGTTCCAATAAATTATGCTGATAAACCGGCAACAACAAACAAAAGAAAAATCGATAGCAAAAACCCGGCAAACCTTTGGCACGCTAGGCTAGGTCATATTTCCTCAAGGAGGATGAACAAGCTAGTGGGAGAGGGCATGTTTGATATGTCTGATATTAACTCTCTACCTACTTGTGAATCCTGCCTAAAAGGAAAAATGACTAAATCTCCTTTTAAGGAGAAACCTGAGCATAGTCAAAATCTGTTGGATTTGATCCATACAGATGTTTGTGGTCCATTTAGAGTTGGGACTCAATATGGCCACACCTACTTCATTACCTTTACTGACGATTATTCAAGGTATGGGTATTTATATTTAATGAAATATAAGTCTGAAGCATTTGAAAAGTTCAAAGAATTCAAGGCTGAAGTAGAAAACAAGCTAGGTAAAAGTATTAAAGCACTTCGATCGGATCGAGGTGGAGAATACTTAAGTACCGAGTTTTTGGACTATCTAAAAGAGAATGAGATTCTCTCTCAGTGGACTCCTCCTATGACACCACAGCTGAATGGTGTATCGGAGCGTCGTAATCGAACTTTGTTGGACATGGTTCGATCCATGATGAGCTTCACTGAGCTTCCACCTTCGTTTTGGGGCTATGCGCTTGAAACGGCGGTATTGTTGTTGAACAACGTCCACACTAAAGCAGTGGACAAAACACCATACGAGTTATGGAATGGCAAAGCTCCTAAGTATTCGTACTTGAGGATTTGGGGATGTCCTGCTTACGTGAAGCGGACAGTGGGAGATAAGTTGGATAGTCGATCCAGCTTATGTTATTTTGTAGGGTATCCGAAGAATTCAATCGGATATTATTTCTATTATCCTGCTGAAACAAAGGTGTTTGTTTCTAGGAATGTCACCTTCTTGGAGAAGGAGTTCTTATTGGATAAGAAAGGCGAGATGATGGAACTCGAAGAAGTTCGAGAAGAACCCGAAATACAAAATAACGATCCTACACCTCAGGAACCATTGCTGGACACGCCTGCACCTAGAAGATCCGAAAGGACTTCTAGACCTCCAGTTCGATATGGTCTTCTTCTTGAAGGGGATCAAGATGAACCCGACATTGGATGTGATCCAAGAAACTTCAAGGAAGCAATTTCTAATGCGGATTCGAATTTATGGCTTGAAGCTATGCAGTCAGAATTGGATTCGATGCATACAAACCAAGTTTGGTCTTTAGTAGATCCTCCCGATGGAATTGTTCCAATAGGGTGTAAATGGATCTACAAGAGAAAGCTTGGGCCTGATGGTAAGGTATTGACCTACAAGGCGCGATTGGTGGCGAAAGGTTATACTCAAAGGCAAGGAGTTGACTATGATGAAACCTTTTCACCAGTTGCAATGTTCAAGTCCATAAGAATCCTGATTGCCATAGCTGCATGGTATGACTATGAGATATGGCAAATGGATGTGAAGACTGCTTTTCTTAATGGAGACATTAAGGAAGAAATCTATATGAAGCAGCCTGAGGGGTACACATCCATGGGAAGCGAGCATAAGGTATGCAAGCTTCAGAGATCAATTTATGGTCTAAAACAAGCATCAAGAAGTTGGAACCAGAAATTTGATGAAACAATAAAAGATTTTGGTTTCATCAAGAACCCGGAGGAACCTTGCGTGTACAAGAAAGTAGTTAAGGATGCGGTGACATTCTTAGTACTTTATGTTGATGACATCCTACTCATTGGGAATGATGTAGGGATGTTGCAGTCAACAAAGATATGGTTATCAGGTAGATTTTCGATGAAGGATTTGGGAGAGGCATCCTACATTCTTGGGATACAGATCTATAGAGATAGGTCTAAGAGAATGATAGGACTCACCCAATCAACCTACATCGATACCATATTGAAACGGTTTTCAATGGATGGGTCCAAAAGAGGACATCTACCCATGTGTCATGGAGTTTCTCTATCCAAGTCTATGTGTCCCAAGACTGATGCAGAGATAGAGAATATGACACATGTACCATATGCGTCAGCTATAGGTAGTATCATGTATGGGATGATATCTACCAGACCGGATGTAGCATTTGCTCTGAGTGTCACGAGCAGATATCAGTCTAATCCTGGTCAAATGCATTGGAAAGCCGTGAAGGACATTCTTAAGTACTTACGAAGGACTAAGAATATGTTCATGGTTTATGGAGGACGAGAACTCAAATTGGAAGTCTATACCGACTCTAGCTTCCAAAGTGATGTGGATGACTCGAAGTCAACCTCTGGATTTGTGTTCATGCTCAATGGCGGTGCTGTCTCTTGGAAGAGTTCCAAGCAGAACACCACAGCGGATTCCACCACTGAGGCTGAATACATTGCAGCATCAGCTGCTGCTAAAGAGGCCGTTTGGATGAGGAAGTTCGTCCAAGAGTTGGGCGTTATTCCTGAATTTGTTGGTCCAGTCCCGGTGTACTGTGACAACACGGGTGCCGTTGCTCAAGCAAAGGAACCAAGGTCTCATCAAAGATCCAAACACGTACTGAGGAAATACCACATAATCCGGGAGATTGTGGAAAGAGGAGACATCATTGTCGAACGAGTGGCCTCTGCAGACAATATCGCTGATCCGCTTACTAAGCCTTTGCCAGGACCATTGTTTGACAAACATCGCGAAGCAATGGGTCTACGTAGTATGACTAGTTGGCTATAGGGCAAGTGGGAGATTGTAAGAGTGGGTGCCCAGTGAGCCAACCGTGTGGCTATGGGCTTTGATGACTCTTTGTATAAACAATCTTTTGTTTAATATTATTTACACTTTTATTAATGGCAATGACTTTATATTACTTCATATTGTTATATTGTGATATACTATTGTTGTTTTGATAAAGACCTTGAATATACTATAGTGTATGTAAGATGTGGTAGAACATGGGGATGTCTATCATGAAATACATCTTATAGTCACTGTATATTCTAAAACCGTTCCTAGTCGATTGAGCCGTCCGATAATAAGGATAAGGATCGCTCGAGTTTGAGAATAGCATTTGCGATGCGGAGTACCACGTTTCATTGGTAGGGAACATGGAGATGTTCGAAGCATGCAAATGGATATTCATAGGATGAATAATCGAACTACCCTATCCGGACTTTCCAAGTGGTTATCACTTATCGAGTGGATAAAGTCCGCGGTTTTGGTTGTACACCATTAGTCCTTACGACTTGAAACATCATGGAGACTCTATATGCTAGTGTTGTGCTTTGACTCGTTTACCGACTCTATGGGGGTCATCAGGTGTCGAGATTGGGTACAGTTACGACACATATAGGAGTCAATGCATTGTTGTCAAGGATTCACCACATACTTGCGAGTGTGGATATCCTATGCGATCTGAGGAGATATTAGTGTGACAAATCTCTGGCCAGAGTACTTGATGTGATTTAAGAAATGGTTTCTTAGTAGCACATGCGATGTCACTAATTTGATCTTCAAGATGTATTGCATAGTTATCGAATCTTGAGCGACTCTTGATATACCAATGGTTGTTGATTCGATCGGGATATATGGATGAAGGGACCGTACTGTACGCTAACCAAAATCTACTGGTTCTTGTAGGCACTATCAGTGATACCTAGGGAATCATGGGGCGATGTTGCTAGGCGCTTTACCTTGATTCGTTGGGCAAGTCGGAAAGTATTGTTCCGAGTCACAAGGAGTTGTGAGCCCACGGCTAGCTGTATCCCTGAACCATTGAGGGTCACACAGTGTAATGGAGTTTTAATCCCCGTTGAGATAGTTAAATTTAAAGAGTTAAATTTAATGAACTAAGGAGTTGGACTTCTTAAATAAGAGTAAGGGAGTAGGATTTCCTAAAATGACATAGGGATGGACATTTTTGGAAACCACTGAATTCGGATTCAGGAAAATTTATTTTGACTTTAAAATGTGCAGAAATGATTTCTGTGCACATTGGTGAAATCGGTTCATCAATCGGAGTCACGATGAATTTAATATTAATTTCTGAACGTGCGGGCTTTGCTTGTCGGGCCCTAGCTTATGACTAATGGGCCCTAAGGTGTTAGTGGCCTGCATTATAAATAATTTATTGCAGTACAGAAATTACACACAACAGGTCATAATTTTTGAGACAGGATTTTCGAAACCCTAGCCTCCTCTCAAAAGAAATCGGCCGAACCCTCCCCCTCTGTCTGAGATATTCCGGTCTGTGATTTTTAATTGCAGTCAGGAATAACGAATCAGATTCGTTTAATCTCTTCGCAGAAAACTTCTGACAGATTTTCTAGTGCAATCTGTCAGAGGGATTTAAACCTCTATTCGTGGACCTGATAGAAGGAGTTCATCAGTTCCTGGGAGATACAAGAAGCGCAGAGAAATCTGTGTGGTGTCCAATAATCTCGCTTCGAGATTGAAGGTAAAATTTAATAATTGTTATTTAATTTTACACACACTAATAATTTAATCGTTGAACGGTTGATACCCACACTATGGAATTGTTCCATAATAAAATTTTTAAACTTCCGCTGCACCGGGTATCAATCGTGATTGATCTGACCGCCAGTTTTCCAACAGGCACTCGGTTTGTAGCTGAAGTGATGTATTTGAGATCTTGTCAAGCATGCTAAAAGATTATGCGTGTAGTAGTTTGAAGAACACTAGTTGAGTTTTGTATATAACTAGTTCTTTTGATGTCACTCAAACTACTTAGTAGTTGTAGCTTTTGGAAAAACGTGTTCAGATCAATTAAAAATTGATACCCGGTGCAGCGGAAGTTTAAAATTTTTATTTTCTAATATGGAACGATTCCATATCATGGGTATCAAAACTTTTACGATTAAATTTATGCAAGTAAAAATAAAATCACAATTTAATTTTTACCTCTTCAAGCAACGGCTTGATTATGGAAACCAACAGAATTTAATCTGCTCTTCTTGTATATCCCGGGAACCGATGACTTCACGATCAATCTCCGGAATAAGGTTCACGAACAGAAAACAGAAACCCTCTGATTGATTGCAATAGAAATCAATCAGATGTTTATCGATGAGAATAAACAGATTTGATCTGTTAATTCGGAATGTAATTTTTCACAAAAATCACAGACCGAATTTTCTCAAAAGGGACAGAGGAATTCGAAAATTCCCCTTGAATATTATGAGTGATTTTCGAAAATTACAAGATGGAATTCTTATGATTTTCGAACACTACTCATATATTTATAGATAATTTCTAGACTAGATTAAGTTATGATTATATTAGGACTCTAACTCCTTAGGGCCCATAATCCATAACTTAAGCCCAACAAGCCAAGCCCGTTATTATAGAAATTAATATAAAATTCATCATGACTCCGATTGATAAACCGATTTCACCAATATGCACAGAAACCATTTTTGCACCTTTTAAAGTCAAGATAATTTTTCTGAATCTGATTTCAGTGATTTCCAAAATTGCCCATCCCTATTTCATTTTAGGAAATTCCACTCCCTTTTAGTTAAGAAGTCCAACTTCTCTTTCATTAAATTTAACTCTTTAAATTTAACTATCTCAACGGGGTTTAGTAATCCATTACTTGTATGACCCTCAATGGTTCAGGGATACAGCTAGCCGTGAGCTCACAACTCCTTGTGACTCGGAACAACAATTTCCGACTTGCCCAACGAATCATGGTAAGAGCGTCTACCAAAATCGCCCCATGATTCCCTAGGTATCACTGATAGTGCCTGCAAGAACCAGTAGATTTTGGTTAGCGTAAAGTATGGTCCCTTCATCCATATATCCCGATCGAATCAACAACCATTGGTGCATCGAGAGTCGTTCGAGATTCAATAACTATGCATTACATCTTGGAGATCAAATAGTGACATCGCATGTGTTACTAGGAAAACCGAGTAACCTAAAACACATCATGTACTCTGGCCAGAGATTCGTCACACTAATATCTCCTCAGATCGCATAGGATATCCACACTCGCAAGTATGTGGTGAATCCTTGACAACAAAGCATAGACTCTTATATGTGTCGTAACTGTACCCAATCCCGACACCTGATGACCCCAATAGAGTCGGTAAACGAGTCAAAGTACAGTACTAGCATATAGAGTCTAAATGATGTTTCAAGTAGTAAGGACTAATGGTGTACAACCAAAACCGCGGACTTTATCCACTCGATAAGTGATAACCACTTGGAAAGTCCGAATAAGGTAGTTCGATCATTCATCCTATGAATATCCATTTGCATGCTTTGAACATCTCCATGTCCATTACCAATGAAACGTGGTACTTGGCATCACAAATGCTAGTCTCAATCTCGAGCGGTCCTTATCCTTATTAGCGGATGACTCAATTGACTAGGAACTGTTTAGAATATACAGTGACTATAAGATATGTTTCATAATAGTGATCTCTCTTTATTCACTATTTTATCTTACTTACACTATAGTATATTCAAGGTCTTTATCAAAACATCAATAGTATATCACAATATAACAATATGAAGAAAGACAAAGAAAATTTCATTAATGAATGTAAATTATATTAAACAAAGATTGTTTATACATAGAGTCATAAAAGCCCTTAGCCACAAGTTGGCTAACCGGGCACCCACTCTTTCAATCTCCCACTTGCCCTAAAGCCAACTAGTCATACTACGCAATCTCCTTGTTTCGCGATGTTTGTCAAACAATGGTCCTGGCAAGGGCTTAGTAAGTGGATCAGCGATATTGTCTGTAGAGGCCACTCTCTCGATAGTGATGTCTCCTCTTTCCACAACCTCTCGGATGATGTGGTATTTCCTCAGTACGTGTTTGGATATTTGATGAGACCTTGGTTCCTTTGCCTGAGCAATGACACCAGTGTTGTCGCAGTATACCGGAACTGGACCAACAGCTTCAGGAATTACACCCAACTCTTGGACGAAATTCCTCATCCAAACGGCCTCTTTAGCAGCAGCTGATGATGCAATGTATTCTGCCTCAGTGGGGGAATCCGATGTGGTTTCTTGCTTGGAACTCTTCCAAGAGACAGCACCACCATTGAGCATGAATACAAATCCAGAGGTTGACTTCGAGTCATCTACGTCGCTTTGGAAGCTAGAGTCGGTATAGTCTTCCAATTTCAATTCTCTTCCTCCATAAACCATGAATATATTCTTAGTCCTTCTCAAGTACTTAAGAATATCCTTCACGGCTTTCCAATGCATTTGACCGGGGTTGGCCTGATATCTGCTCGTGACACTCAGAGCAAAGACTACATCCGGTCTGGTAGATATTATCCCATACATAATACTACTTATGGCTGACGCATATGGTATGTGTGTCATTTTCTCTATCTCTTCGTCAGTCTTGGGACACATAGACTTGGATAGAGAAACTCCATGACACATAGGTAGATGTCCTCTCTTGGACTCATCCATAGAAAACCTTTTCAATATGGTGTCGATGCAGGTTGCTTGAGTGAGTCCTATCATTCTCTTAGATCTATCTCTATAGATCTGTATCCCAAGAATATAGGATGGCTCACCCAAATCCTTCATCGAGAATCTACCTGATAATCATATCTTTGATGACTGCAACATCCCTATGTCATTCCCAATGAGTAGGATGTCATCAACATAAAGCACTAAGAACGTCACCGCATCCTTAACTACTTTCTTGTACACGCACGGTTCCTCCGGGTTTTTGATGAAACCAAAGTCCTTTATTGTTTCATCAAATTTCTGGTTCCAACTTCTTGATGCTTGTTTGAGACCATAAATTGATCTCTGAAGCTTGCATACCTTATGCTCGCTTCCCATGGATGTGAATCCCTCGGGCTGCATCATATAGATTTCTTCCTTAATGTTTCCATTAAGAAATACAGTTTTCACATCCATTTTCCATATCTCATAGTCATACCATGATGCTATGGCAATAAGGATTCTTATGGACTTGAACATTACGACTGGTGAAAAGGTTTCATCATAGTCAACTCCTTGTCTTTGAGTATAACCTTTTGCTACCTATAAGGCCCGAAAATATTAAGTTCTTAATTACGGGATTTAAGATTTAAATTCCGAATAAAAGGGAAAATATGAATTTAAAAATTTATGGAAATTAGAAATTTCAATTTCGGGTCAGCAATATTTAATTTGAGGATTTTTCGGATTTTAAGATTTTAATATCCGGAATTCTTAAATTAAAAGATTAAAAATATTTGAATTGATATTTATGGAATTTAAGATGTGAATTCCAAGATGATAAATATCAAGGATTTAATTTGAGGATGAAATTCGAGCAAGGACCCATTTGCAAATATTGAGTAGTTCAAGGACTAAAATGCGATAAGGTCCGAAATGATTTAATTTTAATCCAAAAATATTTAATTGGAGAATATTTAGAGTTTATACTTAAATTCTAATATTCTTAAATTATTTAGGATTGAAATTGAATTAAATCGCTTGTCCGGGGACTGAATTGCAATTAGGCCAAAGTTCAGAGACCAAAGTGCAATTTGCCTTGCAACTTGGCCTTAAAAACGTGTAAAGAAGGGGAAGGCATCAGATTCCCAGTCCAGAAATGAGAGAAGGGGGAAAAAGGGTTCCAAAGCCAATTTTTGTCCCTTCAAGTCCCGATTAAAATCAATCCGCCCGGTAGAATTTCCGATTGATCGTATATTTGCGATCACAACTCCGAGTGCTTCGTTTTGACGTAAGTTTTATGAAGTTCTATCATGTTTGAATTTTATGATGTTTTTAGAATTAAGATTTGATTGTATAAACATGTTCTAGCATATACGACGATAGCATATCTAAGACGGATCGTGAAAAGATCGTCGTTTGAACATGTTTTCGATTTTTGAAAGATTTGTCAGAAATATGATTTTTAGGGGTTGCATATTTCGAAATTCAGCTGAAGAATTGGTGATGATATTTGAATGATATGATTATCTTAATGCTGTTAATGCCTTTGGGATTTTCGAAATCGTATCGTTACGCCGCCGGTTCAAGATTTTGAATTGTTATGCATTCTCAATGTCTAGAGCTCATCTTTAAGCTTATTGTGGATGAATTGAATATGTGATTATGTTGAGAATGAAGATATAATGATATTTGAATCGAAAGATTTATCGGACTCGAATAGTTACGACGTCCGTTTGAATTCCGATTGTCTTAGCAAGATTTGAACTGAATAAGCTTTAAAGAAACATCGATTCAGATTTGAACTTGATGTTTAGCTATGTTATAAACCATTTCAGATTTGAATTGAAGATTATCGAAGTCGAATCGACGAGTTCGAGTTTGAATGACTTGAAGTGTTTGAAGTTGAATCAAGAATACCTTCAAGTAGCATTGATTGAAATGAGCAGATTGTATGACCGATTTGGCTAGCTTTGAGATGATCAGCATTGGCAATAGATTCAAGATGTTTGAATCGCAATGACAGGTATGAATAGACATTAAGAAGATGGGCAGAATAACTCGAGATTGATTTTGAATATCGAGTTGCCTAAAATCACATACCTGCATGTTTTTAATATATGTTATTGTTTACGTTTACATAGATGGGATAGATTATTCAAGATAGCTATCTTCTTGAATTCCCATAATATTTATGTAAATGTTTACTTGTTTAATTTGATTTATAGTATTTTCTATATTGAACATGTTTTATGTATTACATGTGATGCTTACAGATTTGTCGGTATCGTTGAATGATTATATGTTCATATGATTATATGATTGATGTGTTCAAGGTGTTTTATAGCATTTAATGCATACAGAACATGTTGCATTCATCTTGAACTCTAGCCTGAAAAGCACAGAGGGTAGAATGGCCTAGAGTGCAGATGACGTTTGGAGAACTGTAGTGAGTGGCATGGAATGTAGATTTACTTTCAGAGTCAGATGACTCATGGCACGGAATATAGATTTATTTTCCAGAGCTAGATGGCTCACTATAGTTGCACCAAAGTCAGGGGAATTGAGATATTTAACACCACCTCGATTGGGAGAGTCGGTGGTCGGTTAAAGATTTTATTTCCCCGGGATCCCAAAACTACGATTTATTGATATCAGATTTGATAGCCTATTCCTTGGCACATGCATTGCATTTATGCATTAACCTAGAGATTTCTATGGTTTAGAATATGCGCTTATAAATGCTAGCATGTTATGTTATGACATTCAAGATTTGAATGAGTTTATATGCTTGGTATTGAGATAAACAAATATACTATCATGTTTTACTTGTTATTACATGATTAGAGATTTATGAATCATTTGGCATATAGATATTATATGTTTAATTGATGTATATGCATGTTGTTCATACTGAGATTTATTCTCACCGGAGTTATCCGACTGTTGCTTTGTTTCTATGTGTGCATTGCATCAGGTTGGGGCATGATCAAGCTAGAGTTGGCTTGGATAGATCGAGAAGAGTCATAGCATGTGGTGACTCGGGGTTTAAGCAGATGACATGTATTTATGCCTTGGTAAACATGTTAGAAACAAGAACCTTTGTATAGGTTGTTTTTGTCAAGTATTGATTTATACTTGAGAGTTCATGTATTCTAGATCACTTGATATTAGTTTGAATGCATGTAAATTATCTAGAATCATGTTGAGAACTTTATATGATATTTGGAGGTATTTTGTACAGCAAAGATACATGTTTATTTTCTGGACATGGTGCCCGCTCGATCGGGTGAATTTCACCGATCAAGCGAGGCCTTTATTTTGCAAAACAGAGGGTTGAGATTTTATGCCCGCTCGATCGGTAAAGTTTCACCGATCGAGCGAGGCCAATATGGATGCAGACCCGAGAGTTTTTACTTTGTGCTCGCTCGATCGGTAAAGTTTACCCGATCGAGCGAGGGGCCTTCTTTAAAATTTTTTTTTTTGTTTGCTCTTGGTTTGAATATTCTTTTATTGTTCGATTAATTGTCTATTAATCGTTAATTGCCCTAAGATGAGATTAGCAACCCGGGTCCCCACAACATTTGGTATCAAAGCGTAAAGTCTTGGACTAAGATAGAAGTTGAGCGGGGTAGATTGAGTCGCATGCATTGATAGTATTGCATGAGTATGCTTTACTTGTTTTACAGAATTGTATGTGACTATGATTGCTTGATTGAACACTACTTGCTTTATTGAGATAAGAATTACATGCTTATATGCTGATATGTATGCCTTATTTCTTGAATTCATTTGAATACATGAATTCGTTGCAAGCATGTATTATTTGAAAAGCATGAGAATTTGCAAGTATGTGTTCTATTCAGAAGCATGAGATTATATGTATGTTATACTGACATTGTATGTTATAATCTTTGTCATATATCTTGCTTCTGTTATCGAATAAGACAGATTGTGCAGATAGCAAGAGAACATTAGACAGAATAGAACCGCAGATAGAACAGAACAGTGTTGAGGTAATTTTTTGAGCCGATTGATATGCCGATTTCACTAAGGAGTATGTTAGTTGAACAACTCCAAAGTTATGAATCATCAACTCAGAAAGATACAAAATATGCTATGTCTAGAAAGGAGTTGATTTGAAGAGCTGGATCAGTTGTTCAAGAGAAGAATATTCAGATGAACATAGAATCAACTTGATTTATATCAACTTCAGGACTTAGCAAGAAGTTGGTGAAGTTGCCAGAAGAAGTACTGAAATTGTTTTGCAGGTAAGTAAACATAATTGTTTCTTTCCGTATATGCTAAAGAAGATAGAGCAGTAGACTTTGCAGACTAGAAGCATAAGTTGATTTCAAGCCAGGAATAGAAGAACAAAATCATGAGCTGGTAGTATGAGGCAGCGTTGAATTTTTTTTTATTCATGCCTCTATAATTGTGGAAACACTATGATCATCACCTCCACTACAACTTCCATAGCAGTATAGCTATGAAGCAAGAGCTAGTGACAATAGTAGCAAAAATCGAATCAGTCTAAACGCCAGCAGAGGAAGAACTATAAGCATAGCTCCCCTAACTGAAAGGCTCAAGTTGTATCAGATAAGAATATTATAGGTAGGTGAGTTAATTCTAGTTAACCGCTTATATATTGATTGCATAGCATACATTCATAGATCAGTGATTTGTTATGCTATAATTTGTATCTGATGAGCCTGTATTCATCGTATTTGCTGAAATTTTGCCTTTGAATAGATGGAATACATTTGTAAGATTAGTCATAGAAGATGAAATACAGAATTGAGGAAATAAGATTGAATGTGCTGATATCAGATATGAGATATTAAGCTAGAATGCATTATAGAGATTAATGCAATAACTGAGTATCAGTTAACAGCTGGTTGAATCCGTGCACTGATAAAGAAATAGACATGACTAGCAATTTATGATATGAGTTTCAGAAAGTAGATTTTGTTATTTCGGTACTGGTTATATCACGTTTGACCGTGGAAGAATGTCAGTAGAAGTCTAGGCGATATATTGAACTAGTACAGAATTAACCTAGAATTGACAGCTATGTCAGTGGTTAGAATATACAGACATAGTTCAATGACATATTTCGACCTTTCTACGACATGAATGCAGTTCTATATAGAGTGGTGTCTAGTACAAAAGTATTATGGCAACTCGTATAGCAGAGCATTATGTGAACTAAAGAACTTCAGAAACAGCTAGCAGATTGAGTAGAAACGAGTTATGTAGTACCGAAATGATGATTAATTCTATGACAATAGGTTAAGTCGAAAAGAGTATATTCGGCTATTGTCAGCTGAGAATTAAGAATTAATAAATGAACTCATATCAATAGAGAATAAGAAAAATCAGTTACAGTTGAGCTTTTTCTTCAATTTTGCTGAAGCTATTACATCATAGAAATCATGATTCTTGAATTTCTTGATATCAATTCAGAGGTTGTGTTATTTGACCTCGATTGATGTTGATTGACTCTTATTCTTTGCTAGAGTCTACTTTGATTCACTCGCTGTCATTCAGAATATTTGATTTTGACTGACATTTTCTTGAGCGAGTTCCTTTGATTTGAAATTTGAGAATTATTGATTATTTGATATGTTTATTCAGTATATCTTGATGTATTTGGCTCGTAACTGATAGAAATTCAGATTAGAAGCAATATTTATGGGTTTTAGATAATTTATGGATTTATTGGGTACAGATCTGTACTTGTTGAATATTTATGCTTGACAGATACTTAAACGATCAGAATTGTTGCGATCCAAGCTAAACTCGATTGGTTTGGAAAGATAAAAGTAACATTGATCTTAGATCAAGCAATAAAATATTGATTGAGAATGCTAGATTAAGATATGAGATAAGACAGCAGAGCAGAACAGATGAATTTTTACGGTGAATGATCGTTTGATTATGCCAGATATTCTAGATATGGAATATCAGATTTTGAAAGAGGCATATGACAACATATTTAATATTCATTCAGTTATCTAAACATGTATGACTTACATGTAGTCATTACTTGGAAATCAGTATTGGTAAAAGAACTGAAAGCAGATATGACAGAATTAACATTAACAATACTAAAATTCCAGTAAAAGAAGCCAAAAAGAAGAACGCAAATGGTTTATGTGACAGATTAGTTACATAAGAGTTGAAAATAGATCAACTTTGTGAACGACTTTAGTTTGAATCTACTCGAATCGTCATGATTTTGCGGTTTAGAGTGTAGTAGATTTCGACAGATTTATGAATATGTTGTATTAGATATGATACAAACATAAAAGATATTTGTCATGCATTTAGCAAGATGATCAGATTATAGGAATTATGGAAATCTATTGTCAAGATAGAGACTTTAGATTTGTTTTCTAGATTGTGGCATTGATTGTCAGATGTTCTGAGTGTTTGGTTGTATGAGATTTCATTATGCCATCCTCTGATTAGTGGACTATCAGATGTGATTATCCAGATTTTCGAGGATATGCTCAGAACTATAGTACTAGATTCGGTACTAGTTGATTGATTATTTGCCACGTGATTACTATGATTCCTATGACAGCTATTTGATAGATATAAATACAATATTTTAATGATTGATTGATCAGAAACATAGAATTATCTTTATATGGAAACAATCTTACAAAAATATCAGCTATCAGACCAGATATGAGTCAAGAAATGATAGAGAGTGTGAAGATTGTTTCGAACAGAATAAGAATAAAGCAGCATTAACAGAGCTAGCAAGTGAGTAACAGATAGAAATGTGAAGCCTGAACAGAATAATCAGTCAAGAAGTTATGTTCTCAAGCATCATTCGGTTCAGAAAGAGATTTTCGAAACTATGAGTACTTGATCTAGCTTATGGATTAATACTCAAATTGTCAGATAGATGAATTGTTATTCATATACAGTGGCTGAAGCATATCAGCTAAAATATGTATGTGCATTCAATTCAGATACAACAGAAGTAGATAAGTTGTTAAGCAAGACAGATTAACTGATGCAGAATTCGATCACGAGAAAGAGCAACTTAGATATAAGTTGACTCAGTGATTATATGTTTTGCAGAAGTGATCAGAAAGAAGATTAAGATACGATAGAAGAGAAGATATCAGAATAGATATTGAAATCTCGGAGAATTGGAGTTAGTATTACTTCAGTCAGCTATACAGTTTACGAGAATCAGCAGTAAGATCGAATGCGATTTCGAGGACGAAATCATTCCTTAGAGGGGAGGAATTATAAGGCCCGAAAATATTAAGTTCTTAATTACGGGATTTAAGATTTAAATTCCGAATAAAAGGGAAAATATGAATTTAAAAATTTATGGAAATTAGAAATTTCAATTTCGGGTCAGCAATATTTAATTTGAGGATTTTTCGGATTTTAAGATTTTAATATCCGGAATTCTTAAATTAAAAGATTAAAAATATTTGAATTGATATTTATGGAATTTAAGATGTGAATTCCAAGATGATAAATATCAAGGATTTAATTTGAGGATGAAATTCGAGCAAGGACCCATTTGCAAATATTGAGTAGTTCAATGACTAAAATGCGATAAGGTCCGAAATGATTTAATTTTAATCCAAAAATATTTAATTGGAGAATATTTAGAGTTTATACTTGAATTCTAATATTCTTAAATTATTTAGGATTGAAATTGAATTAAATCGCTTGTCCGGGGACTGAATTGCAATTAGGCCAAAGTTCAGAGACCAAAGTGCAATTTGCCTTGCAACTTGGCCTTAAAAACGTGTAAAGAAGGGGAAGGCATCAGATTCCCAGTCCAGAAATGAGAGAAGGGGGAAAAAGGGTTCCAAAGCCAATTTTTGTCCCTTCAAGTCCCGATTAAAATCAATCCGCCCGGTAGAATTTCCGATTGATCGTATATTTGCGATCACAGCTCCGAGTGCTTCGTTTTGACGTAAGTTTTATGAAGTTCTATCATGTTTGAATTTTATGATGTTGTTAGAATTAAGATTTGATTGTATAAACATGTTCTAGCATATACGACGATAGCATATCTAAGACGGATCGTGAAAAGATCGTCGTTTGAACATGTTTCCGATTTTTGAAAGATTTGTCAGAAATCTGATTTTTAGGGGTTGCATATTTCTAAATTCAGCTGAAGAATTGGTGATGATATTTGAATGATATGATTATCTTAATGCTGTTAATGCCTTTGGGATTTTCGAAATCGTATCGTTACGCCGCCGGTTCAAGATTTTGAATTGTTATGCATTCTCAATGTCTAGAGCTCATCTTTAAGCTTATTGTGGATGAATTGAATATGTGATTATGTTGAGAATGAAGATATAATGATATTTGAATCGAAAGATTTATCGGACTCGAATAGTTACGACGTCCGTTTGAATTCCGATTGTCTTAGCAAGATTTGAACTGAATAAGCTTTAAAGAAACATCGATTCAGATTTGAACTTGATGTTTAGCTATGTTATAAACCATTTCAGATTTGAATTGAAGATTATCGAAGTCGAATCGACGAGTTCGAGTTCGAATGACTTGAAGTGTTTGAAGTTGAATCAAGAATACCTTCAAGTAGCACTGATTGAAATGAGCAGATTGTATGACCGATTTGGCTAGCTTTGAGATGATCAGCATTGACAATAGATTCAAGATGTTTGAATCGCAATGACAGGTATGAATAGACATTAAGAAGATGGGCAGAATAACTCGAGATTGTTTTTGAATATCGAGTTGCCTAAAATCACATACCTGCATGTTTTTAATATATGTTATTGTTTACGTTTACATAGATGGGATAGATTATTCAAGATAGCTATCTTCTTGAATTCCCATAATATTTATGTAAATGTTTACTTGTTTATTTTGATTTATAGTATTTTCTGTATTGAACATGTTTTATGTATTACATGTGATGCTTACAGATTTGTCGGTATCGTTGAATGATTATATGTTCATATGATTATATGATTGATGTGTTCAAGGTGTTTTATAGCATTTAATGCATACAAAACATGTTGCATTCATCTTGAACTCTAGCCTGAAAAGCACAGAGGGTAGAATGGCCTAGAGTGCAGATGACGTTTGGAGAACTGTAGTGAGTGGCATGGAATGTAGATTTACTTTCAGAGTCAGATGACTCATGGCACGGAATATAGATTTATTTTCCAGAGCTAGATGACTCACTATAGTTGCACCAAAGTCAGGGGAATTGAGATATTTAACACCACCTCGATTGGGAGAGTCGGTGGTCGGTTAAAGACTTTATTTCCCCGGGATCCCAAAACTACGATTTATTGATATCAGATTTGATAGCCTATTCCTTGGCACATGCATTGCATTTATGCATTAACCTAGAGATTTCTATGGTTTAGAATATGCGCTTATAAATGCTAGCATGTTATGTTATGACATTCAAGATTTGAATGAGTTTATATGCTTGGTATTGAGATAAACAAATATACTATCATGTTTTACTTGTTATTACATGATTAGAGATTTATGAATCATTTGGCATATAGATATTATATGTTTAATTGATGTATATGCATGTTGTTCATACTGAGATTTATTCTCACCGGAGTTATCCGGCTGTTGCTTTGTTTGTATGTGTGCATTGCATCAGGTTGGGGCATGATCAAGCTAGAGTTGGCTTGGATAGATCGAGAAGAGTCATAGCATGTGGTGACTCGGGGTTTAAGCAGATGACATGTATTTATGCCTTGGTAAACATGTTAGAAAGCAAGAACCTTTGTATAGGTTGTTTTTGTCAAGTATTGATTTATACTTGAGAGTTCATGTATTCTAGATCACTTGATATTAGTTTGAATGCATGTAAATTATCTAGAATCACGTTGAGAACTTTATATGAGATTTGGAGGTATTTTGTACAGCAAAGATACATGTTTATTTTCTGGACATGGTGCCCGCTCGATCGGGTGAATTTCACCGATCGAGCGAGGCCTTTATTTTGCAAAACAGAGGGTTGAGATTTTATGCCCGCTCGATCGGTAAAGTTTCACCGATCGAGCGAGGCCAATATGGATGCAGACCCGAGAGTTTTTACTTTGTGCTCGCTCGATCGGTAAAGTTTACCCGATCGAGCGAGGGGCCTTCTTTAAAAAAAAAATTTTTTGTTTGCTCTTGGTTTGAATATTCTTTTATTGTTCGATTAATTGTCTATTAATCGTTAATTGCCCTAAGATGAGAGTAGCAACCCGGGTCCCCACACTACCAATCGTTCCTTGGGGGTAAGTAACTTACCATCAGGCCCAAGTTTTCTCTTGTAGATCCATTTACACCCTATTGGAACAATTCCATCGTGAGGATCTACTAAAGACCAAACTTGGTTTGTATGCATCGAGTCTATTTCCGACTGCATAGCTTCAAGCCATAAATTAGAATCCGCATCAGAAATTGCTTCTTTGAAGTTTTTTGGATCACATCCAATGTCGGGTTCACTTTGATCCCCTTCAAGAAGAAGACCATATCGAATAGGAGGTCTAGAAGTCCTCTCGGATCTCCTAGATATAGGCGTGTCCGTTGAAGGTTCTTGAGGTGTGTGGTCGTTATTTTGTATCTCGGGTTCTTCTCGAATTTCTTCGAGTTCCATCATCTTGCCTTTCTTATCTAATAAGAACTCCTTCTCCATGAAGGTGGCATTCCTCGAAACAAACACTTTTGTCTCATAAGGATGATAGAAATAATATCCGATTGAATTCTTCGGATATCCTACAAAATAACATAAGGTGGATCGACTATCCAACTTATCTCCCACTGGCTGCTTCACGTAAGCAGGACATCCCCAAATCCTTAAGTACGAATACTTAGGAGCTTTGCCATTCCATAACTCGTATGGAGTTTTATCTATTGCTTTAGTGTGAACATTGTTCAACAACAATACCGCAATTTCAAGCGCATAGCCCCAAAACAAAGGTGGGAGCTCAGTGAAGCTCATCATAGATCAAACCATGTCCAACAAAGTTCGATTGCGACGCTCTAAGACACCATTCAGCTGAGGTGTCATAGGAGGAGTCCACTGAGAGAGAATCCCAATCTCTTTTACATAGCTAAAAAACTCGGCACTTAAGTATTCTCCACCTCGATCCGATCGAAGTGCTTTAATACTTCTACCTTGTTTGTTTTCTACTTCAGCCTTGAATTTTTTGAACTTTTCAAATGATTCAGACTTATATTTCATTAAATATAAATACCCATACCTCGAATAATCATCAGTAAAGGTAATGAAGTAGGTGTGACCAAATTTAGTACCAATACTAAATGGTCCGCAAACATCTGTATGGATCAAATCCAACAGATTTTGACTATGCTCAGGCTTTCCTTGGAAAGGAGATTTAGTCATTTTTCCTTTTAGGCAAGACTCACAAGTAGGTAGAGAGTTAATATCAGACATATCAAACATGCCCTCTCCCACTAGCTTGTTCATCCTCCTTGAGGAAATATGACCTAGCCTAGCATGCCAAAGGTTTGCCGGGTTTTGACTATCGATTTTCCTTTTGTTTGTTGTTACCGGTTTCTCAACATAATCAACTGAAACGTCTTTTAATTTTAAGTTATATAGATCGTTTTTAAATTGTCCATTTCAAATCAAACATTCATTATTGTAAATATTGCAAATCTCATTCGCAACTTTTCAAGAAATATCTTTTCTATCAAGAATAGAAAAAGAAATAATGTTTTAATGAAATCTTGGTACAAATAAAAACACCTCTCTCAAAATATAGCTTAAAATTGTTTTTGCAAAATTAAACAAATGTTTCCCATAGCTTTTGGATTCAACTCTGGAACCATTCCCGAGCCTTAACTGAGTCTCACCCATCCTAAGCTTACGACTTCTTGTCATCATCTGCAACTCATTGCAAATGTGAGATCTACATCTGGTATCCAATACCCAAGAAATAGTATTAAGTGAAACATTTATAAAATATATCCTTTGTAGTTCGTAATTACTCGATATACATTCTTTGCAGTTGCGCTTCCAGTAACCAGGTTTCTTGCAGTGATGGCAAACTTATTTAGACTTGTCCATCTTTGCATGTAACATTTGGCCTTGAGATCATGGTCCTACCATTTCTCTAGTTCGGCCAACCTTTCCGAAGTTACATCAGCCGGGGCTGTTTTCGGAGGAGCCTTTTCTAACACTTAGAAAATCTTTTCCGAGCTCAGGACAATCTTAACTTATGGAACCATTCCGTATAGTTTGCGCTAGAAAGTTTGTTTTGTTCGAGAATTGAAACATGTGGATTACGAAGATTCATCATAATGATATACTGAGATGAACAGACAATAATCGGTGATTGTTTAATTAATTTACTAAGACATAAAATATGGCGAAATTTCATTTTATGAATTTCACTCCCACTATTTTAACGATTTCACTACCCTCTAGTGAAAACAGGAAACTCCTTTCCTTAGTGGGAACATGGAGTCCAATTGACAAATCATAGTCCTGAATAATATCAGCCAACCATAATTTTCAAAAGGTAGAGCCCAATTACTTCCAAAGTAACCCCATGTTTTTACCTCATGTCCAATAAGGGCCCAATAATATGACGCTGTTTATTGTGACATGTCAAGATAACCCATCAATATTAAGTTGTGATGGACGGTTGCCATATGGATCCCCCAATACTATGAGCCAATCCCATGGGAGTTCCACCCAACTTACAACATGTGTCGATCCAATGTACAGCTTTCCGACGAACGGGCCCCCCCAATAATATGAGTCGGACCGTGCCCGCGGGTAGCATCTCATATATTGATCGTTGATGGAAGGTAGGAATATTTAAACAATATTTAAATTCCCTTTTGTTTATCTTGATATCAATTTTAAATCATATTTAAAATGAGGGATTTTTAATTTTTGAAAATTTGTCTCATCATGCAATTTATGTATGCTTGCGGGATTCATACAATTTACTCTAAACATGCATACATCAATAATATCATATATTATTTAAGGATGATCGATCCCATTATCTAATCGACCCGTGGTTGCCAATCACGAGTCTAAGTCCAATCCTAGGTGATATGCAAGTATGCAATGCAATCCTATTACATTGAGCTTCCATTTACATTTCTTCGGTCTTTATCGTCTGCTGGGACCACCATTGTCTTCAAATCTTTATCTCCCACTAAGTCTAACAAATTTACAATATATTTCGATGACAAGTATGGGATACATATTTAAGGGGTGGGAACGGGCCATAAACCAAGCCCACTTTTTATTACAAATGACAATTCAAATTGGGCTATAAACCAAACCCATTAATAAAACCCAACAACAATAAAACCAAATGTAAATAACCTAACATACACCTACAAACTTGGTCATGGCAATCGATCATCCTTTTATCCAATAATTAATTCAATAATTAAATAATTAGATAACATTCAATGACATCATATTTAAAAAGATAAAATCAAATTTTATCTTATCCTTCTAAGATCATATCTTATCATCAATTGTACCAAAATAATTGATTTTTATAAAATCTAATTTAACGGATAAAATTTATAAATTTTCCAAAAATTCAAATTTATCCAAAAATCAATTTTAAAAATTTCGGACTCGAACAATTCGATACGATGCCTCGTGAACCAATCAAAAACAATTTTCGATCGGACCAAAAACTAGTATTTCAAAATTTCAAAATTTTAATTAAAATTGAATTTTAATTTTCCCGGACTGCCCGGGACATTCCCGGGCAGCCCCCTCCTCCACGTGGGATAGGGCTGCCCACGTGGAGGCGGGCAGCTTCGTCGCTGCCCTTGGCAGCGATCAAATCGCTGTCCCTGGGCAGCGCTGTGCGATGCCCTGGGTAGCGACAATCGCTGCCCTGGGCAGTGCCATGCGCTGCCCCGATGCCCCTGTTCCGTCAAAATTTTAATTTTTAAAATTCGTTTTATTTTCAAAAAACTGAGGCCAAATATTTTGTACAATCGATTAATTTAATCGTTTGATCTGAGCAACCTGTCTCTGATACCACTGTTGGAAAAACGTGTTCAGATCAATTAAGAATTGATACCCGACGCAGCGCAAGTTTAAAATTTTTATTTTCTAATATAGAACGATTTCATATCATGGGTATCAAAACTTTTACGATTAAATTTATGCAAGTAAAAAAAAAACAATTTAATTTTTACCTCTTCAAGCAACGACTTGATTATGGACACCAACAGAATTTAATCTGCTCTTCTTGTATATCCCGGGAACCGATGGCTTCACGATCAATCTCTGGAATAAGGTCCACGAACAGAAAACAGAAATCCTCTGATTGATTGCACTAGAAATCAATCAGATGTTTATCGATGAGAATAAACAGATTTGATCTGTTAATTCGGAATGTAATTTTTCACAAAAATCACAGACCGAATTTTCTCAAAAGGGACAGAGGAATTCGAAAATTCCCCTTGAATATTATGAGTGATTTTCAAAAATTGCAAGATGGAATTCTTGTGATTTTCGAATACTACTCATATATTTATAGATAATTTCTAGACTAGATTAAATTATGATTATATTAGGACTCTAACTCCTTAGGGCCCATAATCCATAACTTAAGCCCAACAAGCCAAACCCGTTATTATAGAAATTAATATAAAATTCATCATGAATCCGATTGATAAACCGATTTCACCAATATGCACAGAAACCATTTCTGCACCTTTTAAAGTCAAGATAATTTTTCTGAATCCGAATTCAGTGATTTCCAAAAATGCCCATCCCTATGTCATTTTAGGAAATTCCACTACCTTTTAGTTAAGAAGTCCAACTTCTCTTTCATTAAATTTAACTCTTTAAATTTAACTATCTCAACGGGGTTTAGTAATCCATTACTTGTGTGACCCTCAATGGTTCAGGGATACAGCTAGCCGTGGGCTCACAACTCCTTGTGACTCGGAACAATAATTTCCGACTTGTCCAACGAATCATGGTAAGAGCGTCTAGAAACATCGCCCTATGATTCCCTAGGTATCACTGATAGTGCCTGCAAGAAGCAGTAGATTTTGGTTAGCGTACAGTATGGTCCCTTCATCCATATATCCCGATCGAATCAACAACCATTGGTGCATCGAGAGTCGTTCGAGATTCAATAACTATGCATTACATCTTGGAGATCAAATAATGACATCGCATGTGTTACTAGGAAAACCGAGTAACCTAAAACACATCATGTACTCTGGCCAGAGATTCGTCACACTAACATCTCCTCAGATCGCATAGGATATCCACACTCGCAAGTATGTGGTGAATCCTTGACAACAAAGCATCGACTCCTATATGTGTCATAACTGTACCCAATCCCGACACCTGATGACCCCAATAGAGTCGGTAAACGAGTCAAAGTACAGTACTAGCATATAGAGTCTCAATGATGTTTCAAGTAGTAAGGACTAATGGTGTACAACCAAAACCGCGGACTTTATCCAGTCGATAAGTGATAACCACTTGGAAAGTCCGAATAGGGTAGTTCGATCATTCATCATATGAATATCCATTTGCATGCTTTGAACATCTCCATGTCCATTACCAATGAAACGTGGTACTTGGCATCACAAATGCTAGTCTCAATATCGAGCGATCCTTATCCTTATTAGCGGACGGCTTAATTGACTAGGAACTATTTAGAATATACAATGACTATAAGATGTGTTTCATAATAGTGATCTCTCTTTATTCACTATTTCATCTTACTTACACTATAGTATATTCAAGGTCTTTATCAAAACATCAATAGTATATCACAATATAACAATATGAAGAAAGACAAAGAAAATGCCATTAATGAATGTAAATTATATTAAACAAATATTGTTTATACATAGAGTCATAAAAGCCCTTAGCCACAAGTTGGCTAACCGGGCACCCACTCTTTCAGTAGCTAATGCTTGTAGACATGATTAGATCTTGTTCTATGTATATGGAATGATATGAAGGATCAAATTTATGCTGCAGAAAAACAAAGAATGCTTCTGCTCAGGCAATGCACGAGCTGCATTTTATTGCGGCCCGAGAGCAGCCTGCAGTGCTCGTTACTGTTTGAGAAAAACAGGGAGCGCTCGAGTGGAAATTTTTGACCGATCGAGCGCAATCCTCTTTAAAATTTTTTTTTTTCTATGTATCTTTGATCCTTTGTTAGTTAATCATGTTTAGTGATTAATTGCCCCATGATTTGATTTGCAACCCAAGGCCCCACAATAGGTGGTATCAGAGCAGCGGTTTGCTCTTGGACCAAGATAGACATGAGTGAGCGGGGTAGATTGAGTCATATGCATTTATAGTATTGCATGCTTAATGCTTTCTTTGATTTGATGAATTGCATGCGAGTATGATTACTATTGAAAGAAATGCCTGTTTTACTGAGTTATGATTTTTTTTAAAAATTCTTATAGCTTTTGGTATAATATTTTCCCGGGTGAAGTAAGCACCCCAGAACAATTCTTTGTTTCAAATGAGGTAAGTACCCCAGATGAAACAGAACAGTAATCTTCTGATGAAGAAAGCGTCTCAGATTCAGCATAACTGTTTATGAGTGAACTAAAGAATTTTATTCTTACCTTGATGAAGATAGTATTAAAGAGATTTCAGACATACCATCCGCCAACTATGAAAGGTAAAAATGATGCCAGTGCATGTGGAAGTTGGTTTACAGAGCTTGATCAGTTGCTGAGTCTTTGAAACATTCAGATGAATATAGAATCAGGATGATTGTATACCAAAATTCAAGATTTGGAAAAACGTTGGTGGATTTTTACGAAGATATTGTTACGAAGAAATTCGTTGAGAGCCGAGGTATGTTATTTATTTGGCTTATGTTGAGAACATATTTGTTTTATCAGTGAATTCTTCCCGTATCAGATAGAAAAGATATGAGAATAGCCAAGAAAGCAGAATATGCTAATTAGAGGAAAAACAATTTGATTATTGAGGAATATGAAATTAGATCCTCAAGTTTGCTGCTATTTGATCCTTGAATAGTTGATAACGGAGAAACTCAAGATGAGTTGTTTATGCAAAGCCTAAATTCAGAAATTTATATTTTGGTAAATATGGCAATCGAAGATTTTGTAGAATCCATGGACAGGGCCAACAGAGCTGAATCTAGTTTTTTGAGGTAGAAAGAAAATTAGACATGTCACAGGATGTGAGATAATCACAACCTCGGCCGCAATTCCCACAATGGAGTAGATTTGAGGCCAGAGGTAGTGGCAGTTGCAGCAAAGATTAACCTCAGCTTAAGAGTCAACAATTTAAGAGTTATGGGAGTAATCTTTTAGCTTTAGTAGACCGAAATAGATTAGTTAGGTCAGAATGCAGAGTGTGCTGATGGTTTTGTACTCATTGTGGAGGGAGATATCCTAGCAATCAGTACAGAGAAATTTCAGAAAGATGTAATTGATGCAAGCAAACAACAATGTTGCCAGAATGTGTTTTAATCGAAGCAGATTAAGAGGAAATCAGAATGAAGATTATTCCCAGAAGCATACAGAGGATCAGACATAAATTTCACATGAGAGTGAGATTGCAGGTAACAGATTATTTTGTTAAGTTAACCTTTTTATGTTATTGGTGCAAGAGATATATAGTGATACCTGAAAGATTTGTCATGCTATGATCTCTGTATAAGAAGGGAGACTCTGTGAATTTCATTGACGAATTGAGCTACAATTTTGAAGAGATATGATTGAACATGATTTTGTTCGTACTTGGGATAATTATTGATGTTTGCATGATAGATGATGATGCACTACTCAAGTACATAATAACAGGAGATTGCTTCTCTGAAATGAATAAGCTTAATTAACGAGATTAGAACGTGCATATGAATATAATGACATGGTATGGAATCTAGAATTTAGATTTCTTTTATTTCTATATGTTACTACTGAAAAGTTCCAAAATGCGTATATTTTGTGCACTGGATATGTTCAAGAACTAAACCAGAAGTGGTAGAAATGCCAATGGTTGAAGTGTGAAGTTTTCAATTAAGTTCCAGGTGAATTTTTAGACTTTAGATTAAGTTGTGAACTGGAATGCAACAGAGAAATGATAAGATTTTGAAATGAATATTGTGATTGAGAGTTTATAGAATAGATGTTGATTAGGAAATCAGTTACAATTGAGTCTTTTCTTTGATTATGCTAGAGTTATTACATTAGATTGGAGATATGATTCTTGAATTATTGGATATTGATTGGCTCCCATTGCTTATTTATAGAGCTTGAGCTTATTCACTCGTTCTGAGTTATGAGATGCAAGTGAGTTGTTTTCACTATGCAGAGTTTGTTATCTAGAAGATTTGATTTTGGATGTCCCTGATTGGGAAATGTTCTCAATCTTGATTTATTCCTTTTTATTTCAAGAATTATTGATCCTTCGATGGTTAGTTCAGCGTAATTTGAGTTGTTGGATCGTAACTGATAGAAATATTAGAGTATCATCTAACTTTTTGGGTTGATTAGATGATTTTTTAGTACTTGGGAAACAGAAAGAGAGTGTGAGGCCTCGATTATAATCATCTATCTTATAATAAACCAAACAATAATCATACATGCTAAGATGGAAAAACCAATAAATAAAACAAATTTTATTTTTTTTTGAAGGTGAACAGTGCCCCCTCGATCGGTATATTCTTACCGATCGAGCGGCCACCAACTCCAAACCCTCTGCCTTAAAGGATGGGGGCCTCCGCTTGATCGGTAACATTCTATCGATCGAGCGGACCAAAAAAAAACCTTCTTCTCTGTTTTTCAGAAAGAGGGTGCTCGCGCAGAAATCTTCTGGTTTTTCTGTCAAAATTCAATCCCCAACTCTTCCAATACATAAACCAACAACATGTATAAATTCATCCAACATGCAATAACAATACCAGGTAGTTCTAAATTCATACATTCCGTAAAAGAGACTAACATGCTATCAAGTAAACATATCAAATCATAATATGAACTCATTCTTCAAATAATCAATTAATCCATTCAAGTACTGAATTAAAATGATATGCATGTCTTTAAAACTTGAATATCAGACTCAGATAATCGAATGCAATTCTTTTATTCTTTCTTTATTTCTTTCTTTGGTTTGGGATCCCGAGGTTAAAACATCCAACGATCACACCGACTCCCCTCTCGAGATGGACGTGGAATGTTTTAATCCTCTAGACTCCAGGTCATTACAGTGAGCTACTCGACAAGGTAGTAAATCGCCTACCAAGCCACTCAACCACAATCCCTAGATCGTCTAATTCAAATTGAATAAATCAAGCTCAATATGAATGCATATGTAATCTCATGAACTCAATATAAATTCAATCATATAATCAAATAAGCAGTCAAAACATGTAGTATGCATATGTAATCTTCTTTGTCATTCCAAAACTTTAATCTGAAAACAACAATTCCTCAATCAATATCCAAGTTAAGTTAAATCAATCGGTAAAGAAGGACATCGATACTATACCGGTTCAACTCTTCCAAACTGATCAAGACTGTAAGGCTCACAATCTCAAAGAACTTCAATTCAATCTATCAGAAGAAGTCATAGTGATCAAAATCGATATCAAAACTCATACTAAGCTCGGTATAACTCAAAACATCGAAACGACATCCAAAACTCAAACTGACGGCATAACGGCTATAAACTGAACAAACCGGAAATGCAGACAGCACAACATCAACTCAACAAACTCAATCGAATCCTCAAACATCAAACCCTACACAAAATCAACACATCTCAAAATCAAGATTTTCGAAAATGACAAGAAAAAACATAACAATTCTGTTCGTCGCTCTAATTCAAAACCGACAGATAATAAACGATCAGAACTCTGCCAAAAACGACATACTCGAATCTCTAATGATTCTAACAACATCCAAAAACTAGAATGTATCTGATCGGAGAAAAACTTACTTCCAAACGGAGCACTCGAGACTGTGATCGCAAATATCCAGTCCGAATTCAATTCTATCGGACGGATCGAGCTCGAACTGAAATCACAAAAGCTTGGAATGCTATGAGGCGTCTTCAATGGAGGGAAACCGAGTTGGAGGGGATAATGAAGTGCTAAGAGACTTAGTCAAGCCTTCAATAATATAACAAACTCATTTTTTGTGTTTTAGTCCCTGAAAATTCTCAAAATTGCAAAATAGACCCTGATCAATAAAAAGTCCGGTCTCGAATTCTGAAATCACTGATTATATCAAATAACATCAATTAAGATAAAATCGGGGCGTTACAATTCTCCCCCTCTAAGAAAATATTTCGTCCTCGAAATCATCGATATCAACTCATAAGAAGATAATTAAGAATTCAAAAACAGAATTAAGAACTCACATCATACAAACAAGTCTGGAAATCTCTGCCTCATATCAGATTCTATCTCCCAAGTCGCTTCTTCGACTCCGTGACGACTCCACTGAACATTCACCAAAGGAATCATTTTGGTTCTGAGCTGTTTCTCCTTTCTGTCAAGGATCTGAATCGGTCTCTCGAGGTAACTTAGAGTTTCATCAAGTTCGGCTTCGTCAGCCTGAAGAACATGAGAAGGATCAGGATGGTATTTCCTCAGCATCGAGACGTGAAAGACGTCGTGAATACCAGATAAAGAAGGAGGAAGTTCTAAATGGTAGGCTAGATCGCCTATCTTCTGTAAAATCTCATACGGACCGATAAATCTCGGTGACAACTTCCCTCTCTTCCCAAATCTAACAGTACCTCTAAATGGAGAAATCTTCAAGAATACACGGTCTCCCTGATCAAAAGATAGAGGTCTGCGATGGATATTCGCATACTTCGCTTGTCGGTCATGAGCAGTCTTCATTCTCAATCGAATAATCTTCACCTGCTCAGCCATATCACGAATCATATCTGGTCCAAAGTCTGGGGACTCAGATATCTCATCCCAGTACAGAGGAGATTTGCACTTCTTTCCGTACAACGCTTCAAAGGGTGCCATTCCTATACTCGTCTGGAAGCTGTTGTTGTACAAAAACTCAACGAGAGGCAATAAATCTTGCCAAGTAGTGCCAAAGTCAAGCACCACTGCTCGTAACATATCCTCCAGAGTCTGAATCGTCCGCTCTGATTGACCGTCGGTCTGACGATCTCTCTGACATACAACTCTGCCATCTGATCGTGTCGGTAAGTCATCCGATATGGAATGAAACAAGCAGACTTCGTCAACCTATCAATCACAACCCAAATAGCATCACATCCTCAAGCCGATCGGGGTAGTTTCGTGACGAAGTCCATCGAGATATGATCCCACTTCCATTCCGGAATATATAAACTGTGCAGAAGACCTCCCGGCATTTTTCTCTCGGCTTTCACTTGCTGACAGTTCAGACATTGGGATACAAACCTCGCAACATCACTCTTCATCTTCTTCCACCAAAACTGACTCTTCAGGTCGTTATACATCTTTCGGCCTCCGGGATGAACACTGATTCGACTACTATGCGCCTCTCTCAGAATACGTTGTCTTAACTCATCAATAACAGGCATAACAATACGGTTATTCACAAACAAAACATCGTCCCTGACCTGAAACTCAGACTGGTGTCCTGATCTCACTTTCTCAATCGACTTCTGAATACTCTCATCTGATTTCTGTGCTTCTCTGATCGACACAAATAACTCTGGCTCGGCCTGAATCGCACAAACTCTGATCAGATTTCTATCTGATTCAAACTCCAACCAAGAAGTGCAACAATCGTCGATTAACCGAGAAACACCGATCGTCGAGAGAGATAAAGAGCAAAGCTTACGACTCAAAGCATCGGCAGCTGCATTCAACTTCCCCGGATAATACTTAATCTCGCAGTCGAAGTCCTTCAATAAATCTAGCCATCTCCTCTACCTCATATTCAACTCAGACTGTGAAAATAAGTACTTAAGACTCTTATGATCCGAAAAGATCTCAAAAGACTCACCGTACAAGTAGTGACGCCAGATCTTCAAGGCAAAAATGATAGCAGCTAGTTCAAGATCATGAACTGGATAGTGAGTCTCGTGCGGTTTCAACTGTCTCGACGCATAAGCTATCACGTGTTTCCTCTGCATAAGAACAAAACCAAGTCCAAGATGTGAAGCATCGCAATAAACTATGAAACCTCCAGTACCAGATGGAATAGAAAGAATCGGAGCACTAGTTAATCTTTTCTTAAATTCAACAAAACTGGCTTCACAATCATCTGTCCAAAGAAAAGGAGCATTCTTCTGAGTCAGCTGGGTAATAGGCTTCGCAATAGAAGAGAAACCCTGAATAAATCTGCGATAGTACCCCGCTAAGCCCATAAAACTTCGAATCTCAGGCACAGAAGTCGGCCTGTGCCAATTCATCATTGCTTCTATCTTACTGGGATCAACAAAAATTCCATATCCAGAAATAATATGCCCCAGAAAGACAACTCTGTCAAGCCAAAACTCACATTTGAAAGCTTGGCGAATAATTGTTCGGTTCTCAAAAATTCCTTTATTCTCTTTGGATCTTTTGGTAGTCATCCACCAACTCTTTGCCACTCCCTGAAGTTGATGAATAATCAATCTAACCCTGCGGTCGTCAGTGTAGTCGAGCGAATCGAAGAGCTGATCTATATCATCAAACCAACTCTCACAATCTACCGGATTCTCCTTCCCATTCAAATACGGTGGTCTGAAGGATTTGAATCTTTTCAATAAGGCTTCCATAGGCGTGATCGTGTCATCCATCTGTACCACCGGAGGAGTTTCTGTCGTAGGAATAATCGGTGGAGTATTCATGTCTAGCCTTGTTCGAGTACCCATCTAAATTGATAGGGGTTAGAACACGGATAATTTAAATCAAATCTCACCATTTCAGTGTCACGAACCTCTGATCGTTTTCCCAATTCGATAGATGGAACTCAGATCAATGCATGAATATAGTTCATATCTCAATCAAATCATGCTTTAACAATTTGAATCACCATGTCACGTAATTCAAATAAATTTTCAATCAATAAAGCATGCTCGCATATTCTGTAATCATAGAATTAATCAATCACATGCGAGAAATTAATGTCAAGCGGACTCGATCTACCCCGCTCACTTCTAGAACAATATCCATGAACTTATCTCTCTGATACCACTTAATGTGAGGCCTCGATTCTAATCATCTATCTTATAATAAACCAAATAATAATCATACAGGCTAAGATGGAAAAACCAATAAATAAATTTTTTTTTAAGGTGAACAGTGCCCGCTCGATCGGTATATTCTTACCGATCGAGCGGCCACCAACTCCAAACCCTCTGCCTTAAAGGATGGGGGCCTCCGCTCGATCGGTAACATTCTACCGATCGAGCGGACCAAAAAAAAACCTTCTTCTCTATTTTTCAGAAACAGGGTGCTCGCTCGATTGGTATATTTCTACCGATCGAGCGGGATGTCCTAGGCAGAAATCTTCTGGTTTTTCTGTCAAAATTCAATCCCCAACTCTTACAAAACATAAACCAACAACATGTATAAATTCATCCAACATGCAATAACAATACCAGGTAGTTCTAAAGTCATACATTCATCCAACTATTAGAACATGCTTCGATAATTGATTACAATACAAAAATACAAAAGAGTTTGAATTCAGATCAACTCCTAAAACCAAAGGCCTCACTTCTATTCTCTCAACCATCTAGTCATGCTGCATCTGACTCGGTCCTGCCCCACCTGTTGCCAAGTACACATACAAACAAAGACAACAGCCGGATAATCCGGTGATAATAATATTCCCAGTAAAAGAGACTAACATGCTATCAAGTAAACATATCAAATCATAATATGAACTCATTCTTCAAATAATCAATTAATCCATTCAAGTACTGAATTAAAATGATATGTATGTCTTTAAAACTTGATTATCAGACTCAGATAATCGAATGCAATTCTTCTATTCTTTCTTTCTTTCTTTCCTTTTGTAACGCCCTATTTTTTTCTTAAATGAGTTTATTTGAGTTAATCGGAGATTGCAGAGTTCACGAGCCGACTTGATTTTGATCAGGGTCCTTTTTGCAAATTTTGGAAATTTCAGGGACTAAACGCAAATATTGATTTTTATATATTATCTACAATTTGATTGGATTGAGAATAGTCTTCACCTTCTTCCTTCTTGCACGCCATCACCATTGAAGCCGACCCAATGAGTTTCCAAGCTTTGTGATTTCATTCCGAGCTCGATCCGGCCGTTGGAAATTATTTCTGAAGGCAGTTTAGCGATCACGGCTGCAAGAGCTTCGTTCTATCGTAAGTTTTTCTACGATCAGATACATTCTAGTTTTTGGATGTTGTTAGAATCGTTCTAGATTCGAGTATGTTGTTCTCGACAGAGTTCTGATCGTTTATTACCTGTCGGTTTTGAAATAGAGCGACGTTCGGATTTGTTGTGATTTTTGGAAGCCATTTTCGAAAATAATGATTTTGAGATTTGTTGGGATTGCCTTGTTAAGGTTGTATTAGCATTGTTATGAGTTGTTATCGCTATTGAACTGCTGTCTGCGTTGTCGGTTTGTTCAGTTTATAGCCGTTATGCCGTCGGTTTGAGTTTTGGAGATTTGAACCGTTTTTGAAGTTGTTGAACTTGGCTTGTAAGTTGATCTTGGTTATTGATCTTGTATTTCATCTGGACAGATTCGTTTGGAGTTTGTCAAGCCAGAGTTAATAGCGTTTTGATCGTCAAGAGTTGGATGAAGATCGGTAAAGAGTTTTACCTTGAGCCTTGTTGTGGTTTAGATTGGTTAGACTTTGATACAATCTTTTGTTGTAGCTTTCCAGAGATTGGAACTACTTGCCTTGAAAGGTAAAAGCAGTCATCGTCGCGGGATAACATACTCGAGACTGTTGGTTCTCGAGTTTTCCCTTTTAAATCACATATTACATCAATACTTGTTCTAGCATGTGGAACTTGTATTTGTTGGTTGATTGAGTTTCGTTATGTGAATTTTGCTTATATTTATGCTATGCATTCATCTTGAGCCTACTTTGTTTACAGCGGGCAGAACCGCCCTTTTTGTTTTAGACATTTGGGAACTATGATTGAGTGGCCTAGGTCGTAGTCCTTTCGCCTAGTGCTAGCATACTCATTATGGTTGCTCAAAGTCTAGAGGAGTGGGATACGTGGCACCACCTCGATTGGGAGAGTCGGTGAGTTGTTACGTGATCTCATCCTCGGGATCCCAAAAGCACAGCAGCAATCCCTCGTTTATCAGATTTGATAACCCGTTTTAAAGACATGCATTCATTACGTTAACATTGATTACTCGTTACCTTGAAAGCATGTTTATTGAATTTAATACTTGATATGTTGCTTTTACTGGGATTATCTTTCTCATCGGTTTATCCGGCTGTTGCTTTGTTTTGTATGTGTACATGGAAACAGGTGGGGCAGGACCAAGTCAGCGAAGGCCTGGTTAGCAACAAGAGGGAGAGCTAGTAGTGAGACTCGGTTTAGAAGTTGTGTCAGCATGTCTACCTAGTTGTATTTGAACATGTTTAGATATCGAACTTCGTTATGTTATTGAATTGTTTATGCGAGATATGTTGAAAGTTTGTCGTTACAAATCCAATACTTTTGAGCGGTTGTGTAACCCTAGAATTTCTTCTATTAGTTGGAGAACTTGTGATTGTAATGCATGATAAAATGTTGTTGGTTTTGGACTCAAGTTCTAGCATGATTTCTGCTGTTTTGCTCTGTTTCTGTCACCGCTCGATCCGCAAGATCTTGCGGATCGAGCGAGGGCATTTTGATGCAGTTTCTGTTTGGAAATTTTGTGGCTCGCTCGATCTGCAAGATCTTACGGATCGAGCGAGGGCTAGTTTTTCACGGGCAGAACCTTTTAGGTTTTTGGCTCGCTCGATCGGTAAGATCTTACCGATCGAGCGAGGCACTATTTAAAAAAAAAAGAAAAAAAAAATCTTATTGCTTTTAACCTTTGGTTATTGTATGCCTTATTGTTGTTTAATCCCGAGATTAGTTGTTTGGAACCGAGGTCTCACATTAAGTGGTATCAAAGAGTTAAGATTCTTGGTTGAACTAGTGTGGGGACCTCGGGTTGCTAATCTCATCTTAGGGCAATTAATGAATAAATAACATTCATTAAACATCAATTAAATAAACCAAGAGCCAAGTAAAAAAAAAATAAATTTTTTTAAAAATTCAGTGTCTCGCTCGATCGGTGAAAAACACCCGATCGAGCGAGCACAATTGCTCAACTCTCGGTCAGGAAATAATTTGGCCTCGCTCGATCCGTCAACTTCTGCGGATCGAGCGAGCCAAAACTAAAAAGTTCTGTCCGCAAATTACAGGGCTCGCTCGATCCGTCAACTTCAACGGATCGAGCGGGCTTCGATTTCCAGAAAACTGCAGAATACATTTTGCTTTCAAAACCGTGCACCATCAATACCAATTACCAAATTTGATCCAAATCATGATATATCAAGTCCAAAACATTCATATACTCATAAACAAGGTCATAAGCATTTATACATGCATTTCATTACATCGAACAAGTCGCTAAAGATCGATAAGCGACATAAACTATATAAAGTTTCATACATGTATTCCAAAACCAACATAACTAAGGTTTCATGCTTCTAAAGTTCGAGACATCAACTACAACCCGAGTCCTCACGTGCTAGACTCTCTCCCAACTGTCAATGACATCGATGACTAGCTCCTGCCCCTTCTGTTGTCATGCACACATACAAAACAAAACAACAGCCGGATAAACTCCGGTGAGAAATAATTCTCAGTATAACCATCATATAGAAAGCGTTAAATAAATCATCTTGACTCTATTTAAACTCGACTCAACAAATAGAGTGCGTAAACGCTTTACGAACGAATTGATTCACATAACTTCAAAACCATCAAGATTCATAACTGATCTTGACATGGATATCCATCTAACAAGTTATTAACCTACTCGCAAATAAGGTTAACAGCAACCTTGGCATAGAATCAATTCAATATAGCATCATATCAACTCGAATATAAAGATCCACTACCTGTGATGGATCGACAACATCACAATCAAATCAAAAACATAAACAAGTATGTGATTTTTTGCGGGCCAACTCAAGATTAGTCGTTCTTGAGTTTCAAAGTCCCTACTTCGCGATGTCGTCATTATACCTTCGTTTATCTCGGTTCTGCACTCTTCAAATCTGAAAGATACAACCAAAATACATATATCAAACTTCATATCAACCTATCATTTCAGAAACGAGTCAAAACCATCAAGAATTCATCAATCAAAACCAATTCAAACCTCAATCAACTTTCTTCGGCTCAAAGTCGGCGTCTCGTGTCGTTGGCCTTCCAAACTTGTCTGAAACTGAACAATAAAATACTATAACATTGATAACATCTCAATAACAACTTCAACTTAGAATTCATCTATCAAAAAAGTTCCAAAACTCGATTAAATGACGTAGCGATTCAAAAATGGTAACCGACGTAATCCCGACTTCGAAACTTGTAACTCCAATTTATATATCAGCATATATCATATAGAACTCAGTCATATAACATCTTATCAGCAGCTATAGTCATCAATATACATGCTACAAATCATAATCAATCCCTTCAATCATCCAACTTTGATCCAGTGTCGAAACTAGATGCAATACAAAATTCCAAACACGAACGAAAACTCAATATCTGATATCTGTCCTTTTTCGAATTTCAAACCATGCTAAAAGATATAAAAACTTACACCAAATCAAAGCCCTTGTCTTAAGGATTCCAGAACACTTTTCGGAATCGAAATCGGACAACCGGAACAAAAGTTATGGCAAATTGAATATCAAACTTCCAAAGGGAAATGAAGAGAACGACTCTCTGTTCTTATTTTCAAATGTTTCTGAACAAATTACCCTTCTTACACGTTGCATATGCACAATAATATGATAACTTTCAATTAAATTTGCACTTTAGTCCCTAGATTCTTCAATAATTGCAATTTGGTCCTCGACCTTTATTTTAATTCAATTTCAATCCTAAATAATTTAAGAATATTAGAATTTAAATCAAAACTCTAAATATTCTCAAATTAAATATACTTGGATTAAAATTAAATAAATTTGGATTAATGTCTAATTAATCCCGGGCCTTACATTTCTCCCTCACTAAGACATGAGTTCGTCCTCGAATTTATAAACAGTATAGATATGCAGTCCGCATACTCATAAGAGTAAAGAATAACTGAAAACTGAATAAGAACTCACATCAATGAAATAGATAAGGAAATTGTTGCTTCATATCTTCTTCGACTTCCCAAGTCGCTTCTTCAACTCCGTGTCGACTCCATTGAATCTTCACCAATGAAATGGTTTTCGTTCGGAGTTGCTTCGTCTTTCTATCAAGAACTTGAATAGGTTGCTCGAAATAGCTAAGAGTATCATCCAACTCAGCTTCATCGGAGTGAATCACATGACATGCATCAGATATGTACTTCCTCAACATCGATACATGAAAGACATCATGTATTCCAGATAAAGACATAGGAAGAGCGAGTCGATAAGCTAGATTGCCTATCTTCTCGAGAATCTCATACGGCCCAATATACATCAGTGATAATTTCCCTCGTTTACCAAATCGAACGGTGCCTCTGAACGGTGAAATCTTCAGAAACACTCTATCTCCCTGATCAAAAGATAACGGCCGTCGTTGTACATTCGCATATCTGGTCTGTCTGTGCTGTGCTGTTCTCATTCTCTGCTGTATCAGTTTTACCTTTTCAGTCATCTGTCTGATCATATCTGGCCCTAACTCAGGTACCTCAGAAACATCGTCCCAATACAAAGGCGATCGACACTTCTTCCCATATAACGCTTTGAATGGTGCCATCTCTATACTCGTCTGATAACTGTTGTTATAAGAAAATTCCATGAGTGGTATAGAATTTTGCCATGTAACACCAAAATCAAGTACTACAGCTCTAAGCATATCCTCAAGCGTCTGAATTGTTCGTTTAGATTGACCGTCAGTTTGAGGATTGGTAAGCAGTACTCAAATGTAAACGCGTACCTAGAGCTTCCTGTAGGCTATGCCAAAAGTGCGAAGTAAACCTCGGATCTCGGTCAGATACAATCGACTTTGGCACACCATGAAGTCTTACCACTTCTCGAATATAGAGATCCGCCATTTGATCATGACGATAAGTCATTCGATAAGGAATAAAGCACGCAGATTTCGTCAATCTGTCAATGATCACCCAAACAGCATCGCATCCTCGAGATGATCGTGGCAACTTCGTTACAAAGTCCATGGAAATGTGATCCCATTTCCATTCAGGAATTGATAAACTCTGTAATAAGCCACCCGGTTTCTTTCTTTCAGCCTTCACCTGTTGGCAATTCAAACATTTGGATACAAATTCAGTCACATCATACTTCATTTGTTTCCACCAGTACTGACTCTTCAAGTCGTTGTACATCTTTCTGCCTCCAGGGTGAACACTAAAGCGACTACAATGGGCTTCTTTCAGAATATTCTGTCTCAAGTCTGCAATATTGGGAACAACTATTCGGTTATTCACATACAAGTTATCATCGTCACTAAGCTTGTACTCAGACTGATGTCCTGATCTGATCATTTCAATCGATTTCTGTACATTCTGATAAGCTTTCTGTGCTTCTTTGATACGAATCAACAACTCTGGCTCAGCACTGATTGCATAAACTCTCATAGGCCTTCTATCTATCTCAAATACATATCCAGAAACACAACAATTCTCAATCAAATTAGATACACCTATAGTAGATAAAGATAGAGCACATACTTTTCTACTCAGGGCATCTGCTGCTGCGTTAGATTTTCCTGGATAATATTTGATTTCACAATCAAAATCCTTCAATAAATCAAGCCATCGTCGTTATCTCATGTTCAATTCAGACTGTGAGAATAGATACTTTAGACTTTTATGATCAGAAAATATTTCAAACTTCTCGCCGTATAAATAATGTCTCCAGATCTTCAATGCAAAAACGATAGCAGCCAATTCAAGATCATGAATCGGATACCTAACCTCATGTGGTTTCAGTTGTCGAGAAGCATAAGCAACAACATGTCCTTTCTGCATTAAAATACATCCCAAACCCTGGTGAGAAGCATCACAATAAACAACAAAATCACCAGTACCTTTAGGGATTGTCAACATAGGCGCAGTAGTCAATCTCTTTTTCAGTTCAACAAAACTCCTTTCACATGCCTCAGACCAAACAAATGGTGCATTCTTCTGTGTAAGCTGTGTAATAGGCTTCGCTATAGATGAAAAATCTCGAATGAATCGACGATAATAACCAGCTAAACCCATAAAACTTCGAATTTCTGGCACAGATGTCGGTCTTTGCCAACTGATCACAGCTTCTACTTTGCTTGGATCCACTGATATACCATCTCCTGAAATTATATGGCCAAGAAACATGACTTGCTGCAACCAAAACTCACATTTGGATAACTTGGCATATAATTTTTCTTCCCGTAACGTTCTCAATACAATTCGGAGATGATCAGCATGTTCACACATATTCTTAGAATAAATCAAGATATCATCGATAAATATGATCACGAAATCATCTAGATATCTTTGAAATACCCTATTCATCAATCCCATAAAAACTGCTGGTGCATTCGTTAGACCAAAAGTCATGACTATGAATTCATAATGGCCATACCTGGTTCTAAATGCAGTCTTAGGAATATCTTCATCTCTAACCCTCAGTTGATGATATCCGGATCGCAAATCAATCTTCGAATATACTAACGATCCCTACAATTGATCAAATAAATCATTGATACGAGGTAAAGGATAGCGATTCTTTACCGTTGCTTTGTTCAATTGCCAGTAGTCAATACATAGTCTCATCGATCCGTCCTTCTTTCTAGCAAACAATACCGGAGCACCCCAAGGAGAGACGCTCGGTCTGATATAACCCTTGGCCAACAAATCTTCAAGTTGGTCTTTCAATTCTTTCAATTCAATTGGTGCCATTCGGTACGGTGTTTTTGATATCGGTTGTGTACCTGGCATCAATTCAATACTGAAATCTACCTCTCTGTATGGTGGCAATCCTGGAATCTCATCAGGGAATACATCTGCAAACTCGCTCACCACTGGTATATCAGTCAATTTCGGACTAGTCTTCAGTATATCGACTGCATAAATAAGGAATCCTTCTGCCCCTTTCTGTAACAAGTCAGTCATCGAAAGAACAGATATCAAAGGAATTTTAGATCTTGATCCCTTACCATAAAATTTCCATTCATCAGCCATATCAGGTCTGAACTTCACAATCTTTTGAAAACAATCTACTGTAGCTCTGTACTTGGTTAGCATATCAATACCGATTATGCAATCAAAATCAGACAAACCGAGTATAATACAATCTAGCTCAATCTCATGCCCCTCACACTGTAATATACAATTTCGTACAGACTTCACTGATACAATACCTCGACCCAGAGGTGATGAAATAGATACAATAGTAGCTAAGGGCTCAACAGGTAATAAATGCAATGCAACAAACTGCTCAGACATAAAAGTATGCGACGCACCAGTATCAAATAAGACATAAGCAGGATAACCATAAAGGGAATAGTTACCTGCAATCACATCATCTGGTGCCGCTTGTGCTTGCTCCTCAGTCAATGCAAACACCCTTGCTTGTTGCCTTGGAGGTTGATTCACCGTCTGACCTCCTCCTCTACTCGGTGCGGAAGGCTGTGGTTGAAAAGAGTGAACAGAAGATGTAGATTGACCCACCGGTCTCGATGCTCCAGTACCCTGTGCACCCTCAGATCCTCGTTGTGGACACACTCTCGCAAAGTGTCCCATCTTGTTGCAAATGTGGCAGCTTCCAAATACCCCTCGACATTGTTCATCGGTATGGCGACCTCCACATTTGGTGCAATATACATCAGACTTCTGTCCAGCTCTAGACTGTCGGGATCCACTAGAACTAGAAGAGCTACCACTACCTGATCTCTTGAACTGTTTGCTCTTACCCTTGAAGAAATTTTTCTCTCCACTGCTGCTACCTCCAGCTTCAAATCGAGGTGGCTGTGGAATCTGTGGCTGTTCTTGTGGTTGTCTCACTGGCTGTGGGACAAACTGTGCTCCTCATTGTTTTAGTATCCCTGCTTCTGCACCCTTTGCTCGATTCAGAGCATCAGCAAAGGTATTCGGTCTTCCGAAATTCACCAGTGTAAACACATCAGGATTCAAGCCATTGATAAATTGATCGGCTTGAGCTTCGTCACTAACAGCGATATGTGGTGCAAACTTCAACAAGCTAGTGAATTTGGCAACATATTCTTCAATATTCAACTGTCCCTGTTGCAAACTTGCAAACTCTGCTCCTTTGTCCTTGCGATAAGACACAGGAAAGAAACGCTGATAGAAAGCAGTTCAAAATACAGACCCGGTAATAACAGTACCTTGGTTTTCCAGTGCTCTCTTCGTCGCTATCCACCAACTCTTGGCAAGGCCATGCAATTGATGAATTATCAGTCTCACACGACGATCATCTGTATAATCAATGGACTCAAATAACTGCTCAATATCTTCCAGCCAGTTCTCACACTCTATAGCATTCTCTGTTCCTTGCAACTTCGGTGGTTTGAATGACTGGAATCGTTTCAAAAGTTTCTCCATCGGATTAGCATCACTGAACTCATCAGTAGACGTACTACCCTGTCCATGTTCAGACACTGTCACTGGGACCTGTGCAGCATTTTTCTGTTCAGGCTGATTCGTAGCCAATGTCTGCCTAACTCTCGGTGCTGGTCGGGGAGGCATATCTGATAATCAAACAGATTAGTGTACAGTTCATCATATCATAACACATTTCTTTCAGTTCCTCAATGCCTTCTCAAAAGATCAAATCTGATTCAGTCGTATTATTACATGCTTCCAATAATATCAGATAACGGATAGCATGCAATTCTGAAAGCTGTAAATCAAGTCAGATAATAAACATGCTTCAAGAATACTTAAATCAGAGTAAAAGACTCGATCTACCCCACTCATCTATTCTTAGTTCGAGAAACTTAACGCTCTGATACCACCTGTTGTGGGGCCTTGGGTTGCTAATCTCAAATATTAAGGGCATTTAATGAATAAGCATCATTAAACTAATAAGGAAAGAAAGGATCTAAAAAAATAAATTTTTTTTTTTCAAAAAGGGGTGCGCCCCTGCCGCCAAAAACTACCACGAGGGCGCCCCTGTTTTTTTTCCAAAACAGTAGGCTAATCTCTAGGCTGCGCGCGAGCCGTCAAAAACTACCGCGGGGGCGCCTCCTGGAGCAGAAACTTGCCCTGTTCTTTGTCCACAAATCTGATCCCTTCAACTCCTTCCAATTCATCAAACTCAAGTCTAAAACATGATATAAAAGATCCAAATCATGCATATTAATATAAACAAGGTCTCAAGCATCTATACATGTATTTATTACATCGTACAAGTCACTAAAGAAACGATAAACGACACAAACTATCTCCAGTTTGATACATGTATTCCAAAACCAACTAAACCAAAGTTTCATGCTTCTAAAGTTCAAGACCTCATCTACAACCCGAGCCCTCACGTGCTAGACTCTCTCCCAGCTGTCAATGATGTCGATGATCAACTCCTGCCCTCTCTGTTGTCATGCACACACACAAAACAAGACAACAGCCGGATAAACTCCGATGAGATATAATTCTCAGTATAACCAACATATCGAAAGTGTTAAATAAATCATATTAACTCAATTTCAAACTCGACTCAACAAATAGAGTACTCAAATGCTTTAAATACTAATTGATTCACATAACTTCGAAGCCATCAAGATTCATAAATGATCTTGACATGGATATCCATCTAACGAATTCGTAAACGACTCGCAAATAAGGTTAACCGCAACCTTGGCTTAGATTCAATTCGATATAACATCATATCAACTCAAATTTAAAGATCCACTACCTGAGATGAATCGACAACACCACAATCAAATCAAAACATAAACAAGTATGTGATTTTTGCGGGCCAACTCAAAGATAATCGTTCTTGAGTTTCAAAGTCCCTACTTTGCGATGTCGTCATTATACCTTCGTTTATTGAGGTTCTGAACTCTTCAAATCTGTAAGATATAATCAAAATACATATATCAAACTTCACACCAATCTATCATTTCAGAAACGAGTCAAAACCATCAAGAATTCATCAATCAATCGCATTTCAAACCTCAACTCTTTCTTCGTTCGTTCAAAGTCGGTGTCTCGTGTTGTTGGCCTTCCAAACTTGACTGAAACTGAACAAGACACATTCTTTAACATTGATAACATCTCAATAACAACATCAACTTAGAATTCGACTATCAAAACAGTTCCAAAACTCGATTAAACAGCGTAGCGATTCAAAATCGGTAACCGACGTAATTCCCGACTTCGAAACTTGTAACTCAACTCATATATCAGCATATATCTTATAAAACTCAGCCATACAACAACATATCATCAGCTATACTTGTCAAGATACATGCTAAAAATCATAATCAATCCCTTCAGGCATTCAACTTTGATCCGGTGTCGAAACTAGACGCAATACAAATTGCAAAACATGATCGACAACTCAATATCTGATATCTATCAATTTTCGAAATTCAAATCATGCTAAAAGATATAAAATCTTACACCAAATCGAAGCCCTTGTCGTAAAGATTCCAGAACACTTTTCGGAATTTAAATCGGACAACCGGTTCAAAAGTTACGGCAAATCGAAAATCAAACTTTCAAAGAAATTTGAAGAAGTCGGGCACTCTGTATTCTAATTCTGATTTCTGAATGAAGTACACGTATCCATGCTTCTAAAAATAGCAAAAATCAGATAGCTATAGATAAATTTCAATTTAGTCCCTGACAACTTCGTAAATTGCAATTCAGTCCTCGATTTTCTTTTTAATTCAATTTCAATCATAAATAATTTAAGAATATTAGAATTTAATCAAAACTCTAAATATTCCCAAATTAAATATACACGGATTAAAATCAAATTAAATTTCGGATTAATCTCTAATTAATCCCGGGCCTTACACCCATCTTGTTGCAAATATGACAACTACCAAAAATGCCTCGGCACTGATCACTGGTATGACGACCACCACACTTGGTGCAATACACCTCAGACCTACCAGCTCGGGATTGTCGTGATCCACTTGAACTCGAAGAACTACCACCACCTGATCTCTTAAACTGTTTGCTTTTGCCTTTAAAGAAACTCTTCTTTCCACCACTGCTACCTCCAGCTTCAAATCGAGGTGGCGGTGGAATTTGTGGCTGTTCTTGAGACTGTCTCACTGGCTGTGGCACAAACTGTGCTCCTCATTGTTTCAATATCCCTGCTTCTGCACCCTTTGCTCAATTCAGAGCATCAGCAAAGGTATTCGGTCTTCCCGAATTCACCAGTGTAAATACATCAGGATTCAAGCCATTGATAAATTGATCGGCTTGAGCTTCATCACTAACAGCGATATGTGGAGCAAACTTCAACAGGCTAGTGAACTTGGCAACATATTCCTCGATATTCAACTGTCCCTGTTGCAGGCTTTCAAACTCTGCTCCTTTGTCCTTGCGATAAGACACAGGAAAGAAACACTGATAGAAAGCAGTTCGAAATACAGGTCAGGTAATAACAGTACCTTGGTTCTCCAATGCTTTCTTCGTCGCTATCCACCAACTTTTGGCAAGGCCATGCAGTTGATGAATAATCAGTCTCACACGATGATCATCTGAATAATCAATAGACTCAAATAACTGCTCAATATCTTCCAGCCAGTTCTCGCACTCTATAGCATTCTCAGTTCCTTGCAACTTCGGTGGTTGGAATGACTGGAATCGTTTCAGAAGTTTCTCCATCGGATTCACATCACTAAACTCATCAGTAGACATACTACCCTGTCCATGTTCAGACACTGTCACTGGGACCTGTGCAGCATTTGTCTGTTCAGGCTGATTCGTAGCCAATGTCTGTCTAACCCTTGGTGCTGGTCGGGGAGGCATATCTGATAATCAAACAGATTAGTGTAAAGTTCAATCTCTATTACAACAAGTCTGTTACAGTCCACATTGCCTTCATAAAATATCGTGTTTCGATTCATCCTCATAATACATGCTAGTACTTCAATCAAATAACCAGATAGCATGTAATTCAAACCATTGTATAGCATATTCTTCGAAAATTATCACAGCATCATGTGACAATTTAATATTTGTAATCAATAAATCATATACCATACAATTATAAAAGCAATGAATAAATCAGAATAGAAGACTCGATCTACCCCGCTCATCTAATCTCAGTCCAAGAAAATTATGCTCTGATACCACCTGTTGTGGGGACCTCGGGTTGCTAATCTCATCTTAGGGCAATTAATTAACAAATAACATTCATTAAACATCAATTACATAAACCAAGAGCCAAGTAAAAAAAATTTTTTTTTTTTTAAAATTGAGTGTCTGGCTCGATCGGTGAAAAACACCCGATCGAGCGTGCACAATTGCTCAACTCTCGGTCAGGAAATAATTTGGCCTCGCTCTATCCGTCAACTTATGCAGATCGAGCGAGCCAAAACTCAAAAGTTCTGTTCGCAAATTACAGGGCTCAATCGATCCGTCAACTTCTACGGATCGAGCGGGCTTCGATTTCCAGAAAACTGCAGAATACATTTTGCTGTCAAAACCGTGCACCATCAATACCAATTACCAAATTTGATCCAAATCATGATATATCAAGTACAAAACATTCATATACTCATAAACAAGGTCATAAGCATTTATACATGCATTTCATTACATCGAACAAGTCGCTAAAGATCGATAAGCGACATAAACTATATCAAGTTTCATACATGTATTCCAAAACCAACATAACTAAGGTTTCATGCTTCTAAAGTTCGAGACATCAACTACAACCCGAGTCCTCACGTGCTAGACTCTATCCCAGCTGTCAATGACGTCGATGACTAGCTCCTGCCCCTTCTGTTGTCATGCACACATACAAAACAAGACAATAGCCGGATAAACTCCGGTGAGAAATAATTATCAGTATAACCAACATATAGAAAGCGATAATAAATCATCTTGACTCTATTTAAACTCGACTCAACAAATAGAGTACGTAAACGCTTTACGAACGAATTGATTCACATAACTTCAAAGCCATCAAGATTCATAACTGATCTTGACATGGATATCCATCTAACGAGTTCGTAACCGACTCGCAAATAAGGTTAACAGCAACCTTGGCATAGAATCAATTCAATATAGCATCATATCAACTCGAATATAAAGATCCACTACCTGTGATGGATCGACAACTTCACAATCAAATCAAAAACATAAACAAGTATGTGGTTTTTTGCGGGCCAACTCAAGATTAGTCATTCTTGAGTTTCAAAGTCCCTACTTCGCGATGTCATCATTATACCTTCGTTTATCTTGGTTCTGCACTCTTCAAATCTGAAAGATACAACCAAAATACATATATCAAACTTCATATCAACCTATCATTTCAGAAACGAGTCAAAACTATCAAGAATTCATCAATCAAAACCACTTCAAACCTCAATCAACTTTCTTCGGCTCAAAGTCAGCGTCTCGTGTCGTTGGCCTTCCAAACTTGTCGGAAACTGAACAAGAAAATACTATAACATTGATAACATCTCAATAACAACTTCAACTCAGAATTCAGCTATCAAAACAGTTCCAAAACTCGATTAAACGACGTAGCGATTCAAAATCGATAACCGACGTAATCCCGACTTCGAAAATTGTAACTCCAATTTATATATCAGCATATATCATATAGAACTCAGTCATATAAAATCTTATCAGCAGCTATAGTCATCGATATACATGGTACAAATCATAATCAATCCCTTCAATCATCCAACTTTGATTCAGTGCCGAAACTAGACGCAATACAAAATTCCAAATATGAACGAAAACTCAATATCTGATATCTGTCCACTTTCGAATTTCAAACCATGCTAAAAGATATAAAAACTTACACCAAATCTAAGCCCTTGTAGTAAGGATTCCAGAACACTTTTCGGAATCAAAATCGGACAACCGGAACAAAAGTTATGGCAAATTGAATATCAAACATCCAAAGGGAAATGAAGAAAACGACTCTCTGTTCTTATTTTCAAATGTTTCTGAACAAATTCCCCTTTTTACACGTTGCATATGCACAATAATCTGATAACTTTCAATTAAATTTGCACTTTAGCCCCTAGATTCTTCAATAATTGCAATTTGGTCCTCGACCCTTATTTTAATTCAATTTCAATTCTAAATAATTTAAGAATATTAGAATTTAAATCAAAACTCTAAATATTCTCAAATTAAATATACTTGGATTAAAATTAAATAAATTCGGATTAATGTCTAATTAATCCCGGGCCTTACAACTAGAGTGAGTGGGGTAGATCGAGTCTGCGTGTATTGGCTCCTCGCATGTGTTTGAATTATTTTAACTGTGTACTTAATTCCGTGCGAGCATGCTTTATTATTGAGAATTATTGAATTACCTGGTTATGTGATTTAATTTATAAAGCATGATCTACTTGAGATATAATTGTTTCTGTTATCAACTGGTATCCGGTATTCCAAGCGGTTGTAAGGGCACTGACAATAGCGATTGAGATATCTTGTGTCCTAACCTGTGATTATCAGATGGGTCCTCGTCGAGTGATAAACATAAACACACCGACAGTTATTCCTACGACTGAGCAAGCTAGCACTGAAGTTGATCAGTTGGATGCTTCAGCGACTCCTATGGAAACCTTGCTGAAGAGGTTTCAGTCGTTCAATCCGCCGTTGTTGATGGGTTCAAAAAATCCAGTTGACTGCGAAAGGTTGTTGGATGATATGGATCAGTTGTTTGATTCCATTGACTACACCGATGACCGCCGAATCAGGTTAGTAATTCATCAGTTGCGTGGTGGTGCTAAGAGCTGGTGGATCATGACAAAGAAAGCATTTGAGAGTAGAGGTACGGAAGTTACTTGGACTCTTTTTAAATCTGAGTTTTATAAGCGATTTTTCCCTATCTCGTATCGCAAAGATAAGGGAGCAGAGTTTGCCAACCTGAGGCAAGGGAATCTAAACATTGAAGAGTACGTGGCTAAGTTTGATAGTCTGTTGCGTTTTGCGCCGCTAATTGCTGGAGATGAAGAAGCTAAGGCAGATCAGTTCATAAATGGGTTGAACCCCGACGTCTTCACGTTGGTTAACACCAACAGGCCTAACAACTTTGCGGATGCCATGAATCACGCAAAGGGAGCAGAAGCAGGCTTGTGGAGGCAAAGAGGTAATCAGGTGACACCTGATTAGCAGAGGCAGTATCAGAACCAACCGTCTCAGTATCAGAATCAACCATCTCAGCATCAATACCAGCAGCAGAGGTATGAAAGTGGTAGCAGTGGGGGAAACAGAAAGGATCAGTACAAAGCAAGATGTAAACAGTTCAAGAGGCAGGGGAACAGTTCTTCTAGTTCCAGTGGTTCGAAGCAATTCGGTTCAGGACAGAGTTCTTGATCTTCAGCCATGTACTGCAGCAAGTGTGGAGGAAGACACTCACCGGATCAGTGTGTGGGAGTCTTTGGTAATTGTAACACCTGTCAGCAACCGGGACACTTCTCTAAGGTGTGCCCTCAGCGTAATAGAGATAGAGCTCAGAGTGGAAGTTCATCTCGACCTACAGCTCAACCCGAGAGGCAGTCTTTTGCAGTACACTCTTTCCAGCCTCAGCAGCAGAACAGACAGGGAGGTAACTCTAGTGCGAACCAACCTCCGAGACAGCAGGCACGAGTCTTTGATTTGATAGAGGATCAGGCTCAGGCAGCACCTGACGATGTTATAGCAGGTAACTGTTCAATTTTCGGTTATTCTGCTCATGTTCTGATAGATACAGGTGCTTCCCATTCCTTTATCTTTGAGAAATTTGTGTTATTGCATGCTTTGCCAACTGAATTGTTGCCTATAGTAGTAGCTGTTACTTCACATTTGGGTGGAGGAATTGTTTCTGTCAGACTAGTCAAGAACTGTGAACTTTGTTTTGAGGGGAATTTGTTAGAATTCGGCTGTATTGTGCTTGGGTTGTCAGATTTTTATTGTATTGTCGGTATAGATGCTTTGACCAAGTACAGGGCAACAGTTGATTGTTTTCTGAAGGTTGTCAGGTTCAGACCTGAAATGGCAGACGAGTGGAAATTCTTTGGTAAGGGTTCTCGATCTAGAATTCCTTTGATTTCAGTTTTATCTATGACTCATTTGTTATAGAGAGGTGCAGAAGGATTTTTGGTTTATGCGGTTGATGTACTGAAATCTAGCCCAGCTTTGGTTGACTTACCAGTGGTTAGAGATTTTGCTGATGTGTTTTCGGAAGATGTTCCTGGATTGCCACCTATTAGAGAGATCGAATTCAGCATCGATTTGGTGTCAGGTACTCAACCTATTTCAAAAGCTCCTTATCGTATGGCACTTATTGAATTAAGAGAGTTGAAGGAGCAGCTTGAGGATTTGATTTCCAAGGGATACATAAGACCTAGTGTATCGCCTTGGGGTGCTCCTGTGCTTTTTGTTCGGAAGAAGGATGGTTCTATACGGCTCTGTATCAACTACCGCCAATTGAATCAGGCTACAGTTAAGAACAAGTATCCTTTACCCCGAATAGATGACCTTTTTGATCAGCTGCAGGGTTCTTCTATTTACTCTAAGATTGATCTGAGGTCAGGTTATCACCAGTTGAGAGTGCGAGAGGAAGACGTTCCTAAGACCGCATTCAGAACGAGGTATGGTCAATTTGAGTGTATAGTCATGCCATTCGGTTTGACTAATGCTCCCGCGGTTTTTATGGGATTGATGAACCGTATCTTTCAGCGCTATCTAGATGCGTTCGTCATTATCTTCATCGATGATATTCTTATCTATTCAAAGAACCGTACTGACCATGCAGAGCACTTGAGGACCGTATTGCAGATTTTGCGAGTTGAGCAGTTGTTTGCCAAGCTGTCTAAGTGTGAATTCTGGTTAGATCGAGTTGTCTTTCTCAGTCACATTATTTCTGAAGATGGGATTTCTTTCGATCCTAGAAAGATTGAAGCAGTTATGAATTGGCCTAGCCTACTTTAGTGCCGGAGATCCGAAGCTTCATGGGTTTAGCTGGTTATTACCGTTGTTTCATCGAGGGTTTCTCGTCTATTGCCAAGCCAATTCCCCAGCTAACTCAGAAGAATGATCCTTTTGTCTGGACTGCAGATTGTGAGGCTAGCTTTGTTGATCCGAAGAGGAGACTGACCAGTGCTCCGATTCTTTCTATTCCGAAGGGTACTGGAGGTTTCACAGTCTATTGTGATGCTTCTAACCGAGGCTTGGGTTGTGTTCTTATGCAGCATAAGCATGTGATAGCGTATGCATCGAGGCAGCTGAAACCGCATGAGACTCGTTATCCGGTTCATGATCTCGAACTAGCTGCGATCGTCTTTGCTCTGAAGATCTGGCGTCACTATCTTTATGGTGAGTCTTTCGAGATCTTCTCTGACCATAAGAGCCTTAAGTACTTGTTTTCACAGGCAGAACTGAATATGGGGCAAAGAAGATGGTTAGATCTATTGAAGGATTTTGACTGTGAAATCAAGTATTATCCGGGAAAGTCAAATGCAGTTGCAGATGCTTTGAGCCGAAAGCTATGTTCTTTATCTCTTTCTACTATTGGTGTTTCTCAGTTGATCGATGATTGTTTCACTTCTGGTTTAGAGTTTGAAACAGATAGGGAGACTATCAGAGTGTTTGCTATTCAATCCGAGCCGGAGTTGTTTGTTGCAATCAGAGAAGCACAGAAGTCTGAGCCGAGCATTCAGGTTTCAGTAGAGAAAGTCAGATCGGGACATCAGTCTGAATTCCAGGTTAGAGATGATGTTTTGTTTGTGAATAACCGTGTTGTTGTGCCTGATATTCCGGAGTTGAGACATCGTATTCTCCGAGAGGCTCATTGCAGTCGGTTCAGCGTTCATCCTGGAGGTCGTAAGATGTACAACGATCTGAAGATTCAGTTCTGGTGGAAGAGAATGAAGAGCGACATCGCGAGGTTTGTATCTCAGTGTTTGAACTGCCAGCAAGTAAAAGCAGAGCGGAAGCAACCAGGAGGCCTTTTGCACAGTCTATCTGTTCCTAAATGGAAATGAGATCACATTTCTATGGATTTTGCCACGAAGCTACCACGATCCGTTCGAGGATGCGATGCTATTTGGGTAGTGATTGACCGATTGATGAAGTCTGCTTGTTTTATTCCGTATAGGATGACGTATCATCATGATCAGATGGCTGAGTTGTATGTTAGCAATGTTGTGAGATTGCATGGTGTGCCGAAGTCGATCGTTTCAGACAGAGATCCTAGATTCATTTTGCACTTCTGGCATAGTCTTCAGGAGGCACTTGGTACTCGATTGCATCTGAGTACAGCTTATCATCCTCAGACGGATGGACAGTCAGAGCGGACTATCCAGACGTTAGAGGATATGCTGCGAGCGGTAGTGCTAGACTTTGGCACTAGTTGGAAGGATTCTTTGCCTCTTGTCGAGTTTTCTTACAACAACAGCTTTCAAGCGAGTATCGGTATGGCGCCTTTTGAGGCATTGTACGGTAAGAAATTCCGATCTCCGTTGTTTTGGGATGACTTGTCCGAGTCACCAGATTTGGGACCGGATATGCTTAGAGATATGGCAGAGCAGGTTAAGATCATTCAGACCAGAATGAAGTCAGCTCAAGATAGACAGGCGAAGTATGCGAACGTCATACATAGACCTCTGAGTTTCGAGCAGGGAGACCACTTTTTCCTTAAGATTTCTCCGTTCAGAGGCACCGTTAGATTCGGTAAGAGAGGAAAGTTATCTCCGAGATTCATCGGGCCATACGAGATTCTCGAGAAGATAGGCGATCTTGCCTATAGGCTTGCACTTCCTCCGTCTTTATCTGGTATTCACGACGTTTTTCACGTCTCTATGCTGCAAAAGTATCATCCAGATCCTTCTCATATCCTTCAGCCTGATGAAGCCGAGTTAAACGAGACTCTGAGCTATTTTGAACGACCGATTCAGATCCTTGATCGAAAAAAAAAGCAACTCAGAACCAAGTTGATTCTATTGGTGAAAGTGCAGTGAGTCATCACGGAGTCGAGGAAGCGACTTGGGAGACAGAGTCTGACATGAGACAGCGTTTTCCAGAGTTATTCGGATGACGTGAGTCCTTCTTACTGTCTTTAGTTCTTTATTCTATATTATGAGTTGTGGTTCTCGTTGATTTCGAGGACGAAATCTCTTCTTAGTAGGGGAGAATTGTAACGCCCTGTTTTTATCTTAAATGAGTTTATTTGAGTTAATCGGAGATTGCAGAGTTCACGAGCCGACTTGATTTTGATCAGGGTCCTTTTTGTAAATTTTGGAAATTTTAGGGACTAAAACGCAAATATTGATTTTTATATATTATCTACAACTTGATTGGATTGGGAATAGTCTTCACCTTCTTCCTTCTTGCACTCCATCTCCATTGAAGCCAACCCAATGAGTTTCCAAGCTTTGTGATTTCATTCCGAGCTCGATCCGGCCGTTGGAAATTATTTCTGAAGGCAGTTTAGCGATCACGGCTGCGAGAGCTTCTTTCTATCGTAAGTTTTTCTACGATCAGATACATTCTAGTTTTTGGATGTTGTTAGAATCGTTCTAGATTCGAGTATGTTGTTCTCGACAGAGTTCTGATCGTTTATTACCTGTCGGTTTTGAAATAGAGCGACGTTCGGATTTGTTGTGATTTTTGGAAGCCATTTTCGAAAATAATGATTTTGAGATTTGTTGGGATTGCCTTGTTAAGGTTGTATTAGCATTGTTATGAGTTGTTATCGCTATTGAACTGCTGTCTGCATTGTCGGTTTGTTCAGTTTATAGCCGTTATGTCGTCGGTTTGAGTTTTGGAGATTTGAACCGTTTTTGAAGTTGTTGAACTTGGCTTGTAAGTTGATCTTGGTTATTGATCTTGTATTTAAAAGAGTTTTACCTTGAGCCTTGTTGTTGTTTAGATTGGTTAGACTTTGATACAATCTTTTGTTGTAGCTTTCCAGAGAATGGAACTACTTGCCTTGAAAGGTAAAAGCAGTCATCGTCGCGGGATAGCATACTCGGGACTGTTGGTTCTCGAGTTTTCCCTTTTAAATCACATATTCCATCAGTACTTGTTCTAGCATGTGGAACTTGTATTTGTTGGTTGATTGAGTTTCGTTATGTGACTTTTGCTTATATTTATGCTATGCATTCATCTTGAGCCTACTTTGTTTACAGCGGGTAGAACCGCCCTTTTTGTTTTAGATGTTTGGGAACTATGATTGAGTGGCCTAGGTCGTAGTCCTTTTGCCTAGTGCTAGCATACTCATTATGGTTTCTCAAAGTCTAGAGGAGTGGGATACGTGGCACCACCTCGATTGGGAGAGTCGGTGAGTTGTTACGTGATCTCATCCTCGGGATCCCAAAAGCACAGCAGCAATCCCTCGTTTATCAGATTTGATAACCCGTTTTAAAGACATGCATTCATTACGTTAACATTGATTACTCGTTACCTTGAAAGCCTGTTTATTGAATTTATTACTTGCTATTTTGCTTTTACTGGGATTATCTTTCTCACCGGTTTATCCGGCTGTTGCTTTATTTTGTATGTGTACTTGGCAACAGGTGGGGCATGACCAAGTCAGCGAAGGCGTGGTTAGCAACAAGAGGGAGAGCTAGTAGTGAGACTCGGTTTAGAAGTTGTGTCAGCATGTCTACCTAGTTGTATTTGAACATGTTTAGATATCGAACTTCGTTATGTTATTGTATTGTTTATGCGAGCTGTGTTGAAAGTTTGTCGTTACAAATCCAATACTTTTGAGCGATTGTGTAACCCTAGAATTTCTTGTATTAGTTGGAGAACTTGTGATTGTAATGCATGATAAAATGTTGTTGGTTTTGGACTCAAGTTCTAGCATGATTTCTGCTGTTTTGCTCTATTTCTGTCACCGCTCGAGATCTTGCGGATCGAGCGAGGGCATTTTGATGCAGTTTCTGTTTGGAAATTTTGTGGCTCGCTCGATCCGCAAGATCTTACGGATCGAGCGAGGGCTGGTTTTTCTCGGGCAGAACCTTTTAGGTTTTTGGCTCGCTCGATCGGTAAGATCTTACCGATCGAGCGAGGCACTATTTAAAAAAAAAAAGAAAAAAAAATCTTATTGATTTTAACCTTTGGTTATTGTATGCCTTATTGTTTTTTAATCCCAAGATTAGTTGTTTGGAATCGAGGTCTCACACTTTGGTTTGGGATCCCGAGGTTAAAACATCCAATGATCACACCGACTCCCCTCTCGAGATGGACGTGCCATGTTTTAATCCTCTAGACTACAGGGCATTACAGTGAGCTACTCGACAAGGTAGTAAATCGCCTACCAAGCCACTCAACCACGATCCCTAGATCGTCTAATTTAAATTGAATAAATCAAGCTCAATATGAATGCATATGTAATCTCATGCACTCAATATAAATTCAATCATATAATCAAATAAGCAGTCAAAACATGCAGTATGTGATTTCTTCTAGGACACTCGAATCAATCCGGATTCGAGTTAATCGTCCTACTCCATTCCAAAGTCATCTTATACCTCTTCTTTGTCGTTCCAAAACTTCAATCTGAAAACAACAATTCCTCAATCAATATCCAAGTCAAGTTATATCAATCGATAAAGAAGGACATCGATACTATACCAGTTCAACTCTTCCAAACTGATCAAGACTGTAAGGCTCACAATCTCCAAGAACTTCAATTCAATCTATCAGAAGAAGTCATAGTGATCAAAATCGATATCAAAACTCATACTAAGCTCGGTATAACTCAAAACATCGAAACGACATCCAAAACTCAAACTGATAGCATAACGACTATAAACTAAACAAACCGAAAACGCAAACAACACAACATCAACTCAAAAAACTCAATTGAATCCTCAAACATCAAACCCAACACAAAATCAACACATCTCAAAATCAAGATTTTCGAAAATGACAAGAAAAAACTTAACAATTCTGTTCGTCGCTCTAAATCAAAACCGACAGATAATAAACGATCAGAACTCTGCCAATAACAACATACTCGAATCTCTAATGATTCTAACAGCATCCAAAAACTAGAATGTATCTGATCGGAGAAAAACTTAATTCCAAATGGAGCACTCGAGACTGTGATCGCAAATATCAAGTTCGAATTCAATTCTATCGGACGGATCGAGCTCAAAATGAAATCACTAAATCTTGGAATGGTATGAGGCGTCTTCAATGGAGGGAAACCGAGTTGGAGGGGATGATGAAGTGCTAAGAGACTTATTCAAGCCTTCAATAATATAACAAACTCGATTTTTGTGTTTTAGTCCCTGAAAATTCCCAAAATTGCAAAATAGACCCTGATCAATAAAAAGTCTGGTCTCGAATTCTGAAATCACTGATTATCTCAAATAACATCAATTAAGATAAAAATGGGGCGTTACAGAGAGGATCTGATGGACACATGATTATTTGGGGACATATTTCTATGTGTTCTGATTTGAAGTTTTCAGACAAAGGTATTCTAAATCAGAAATTCTCAATTGATGATGATTTTGAATTGTTTATAGATGATTTAAGACATACATAATTGAGATCAAAACAGTGAGAATTCAATAGAGAATGACAGATTAAGATATAACTTGAAGAAAACAAGTCAGAATTGATGGATTTTGTAGTGAATAATCCTTGGATTATGCAACATATTCTAGATATAGAATATCAGAGTTTGGCAGAAGCACACTACACAAGATTAAAGATCCATTTAGTTGTTTGAAAATGTATGAACTACTTTGGAAATCAGTGTTGATGAAAGGAAATGAATGCAGATATGACAGAATTGAATTTTGGATATCAAGATTTCCAATGGAAAACACAGAAAAGAGAATATCAATTGGTCGATCTTACAGTTTAGCTACTGTGGAAGCGAAATAAGAACGGTTTTTTCGACAAATTTGTCATACAAAACTATTCAAATCGACATGAATTTGCGATTTAAAATAAGGTATATTGTGACAAATTTCAGAATACGTTGTATTAGATATAATACAAATATGATTTGGAAGATAGAAATGTTTGAAAGGACAAGAATTATTGAAATCTATTGTTGAGATGAAAACTTTAGATTTATTTTGATAGATGGTGGCACTGATTATCAGAGATTCTAAGTGTTTGGTTGTATGTGATTGCATTATACCATCCTCTTATCGATGGATTGTCTGAGGTGACTATCCAAATTTCGAGGAGATACTCAAAACTCTAGTACCTGATTCGGTACCAACTGATTGATTTTGCCACTTGATTTTGATTCATGTGACAGCTATCTGATAGATAGAGAGATAATGTTTTGATTATTAGATGAAATGAAAATTAGAGTTCTTATGTTGATATAGTATCTCTGAAATATCAAATATCAAATCAGATGTGATTTGAGGAAAGACAGAAAATGTGAAGATTGATCTGTACAGAATGAAAGACAAATAGTGTATGATAGAAACAGATTTCGAAATGATAATCAGCATGACAGAGTAGACTTGATATATGTTCTTTTCCAAGCATAGAACGATATAGGAAAAGAAACAAGTCGTCATGAAAGCTAAATTGTATTGTATGAGATTCGCAATACAGTTAATGAGGTCGTTGACAGATATAGTCCTTTCAGAATTGATAGAGAGATCAGATATGATCCCTGTGTCTAAAGACATATCAGTTAAATTTTTTTGATGTACTTTAGTCAGCAAAGGTAAAATTTGATAAGAGCCTGAGTTCATTCTAGTATCCGAAATAGATACTGACTCTGAACGGGTAGTAGCTCATAACAAAAATCAAATTCCAGTCAGCTAACTAAGTACAATAGAATAGACGCAAAAGTGAAGGAAGAATTTGCAGAAGTAGATCCAGATGTGAGATTAGAAATTCAGAGTTAGATGGTTGAGGTAATAATTGCTTAAGCTAAAATTTTACCTGTGAACTTTAACCAGGTGAGGGTGATAAGATTTGAACTGATCAAAATGATCGATACATATTTTGTAAGGACCGAGATTATTTAATTTTAATCCGAGAATATTTAATTTGAGAATTTTTGGAGTTTAGATTTAAATTCTAATGTTCTTAAATTATTTAGGATTGAAATTGAATTAAAAAGAAGTTTCAAGGGTCAATTTGCAAATAGTGAAGAGATGAGGGGCTAAAGTGCAATTTTGACATTTTGAGTGGGACACTTGTCTACACATGCATATTCACGTGTATTACCACCATTTTGCATCAGATTTATCAGATTATTCAGTCAAGAAACCGAGAGCTATCTTCTTCCTTGCAAATTTCATCTTAAATCTTCAATATCTCAAGATCCGTCCGATCGAATTAAATTCCGGGCATAGTTCTGCGATCCTTGAAAGAAGAGCTTCGATTTGGTGTAAGTATCTTTATGATTCAGGATATTTCGAAATTGTGTGTGTGAAGAACTCAGAATTTGAGTATGGATTTATGTTCTTGAGATTCTATGTGTTGTATTATCGCAATCGGGTCGAAGATTGGATGCCGTTTCTATTTCTTATGAATTTTTCAGCATGTATTTCGAAATGGTAGCTGCTGATATTCTGGTATATGGATGTATTTTGGCTGGTATATCATGTATTTGAAGTAGATATGAATGATAGATTGGTTGGATTTTAGTTTCGGTTACCGATTCCGTACCGTTACGCCGTCGGTTTGAAAAATGATCAAGTTTGAGTCTAGATTGTTTGAGCTGAGTATTATGTGAGTTCTTGCTGATGTTCTTAGACATGTTTGATGTATTTTCAGATTGAAAACAGGGGACTTCAAGTTAAGAATCACGACTTCGAAAGCGATCGACGGAAGAACAAGGTTTGTGACATGATAGCCTTGAAGATTGAGAAGAGTATGAGCAGATTTTGATTGTGTTCTTGTTGTGCAGCTAGATCAGATTTGAAGGGACTTGAAACCAAGTTTGAAAGGTATAAGACAACCTTAGAATAAGGGCTTTGAATATTCAAGAGGTTTCCTTGAATGCCCTTTTCAAAACCACATACTATGTGCTTATATGTGTTGTATTTGCACACTTACTTGCTTGTTTGACTTAGCTTGTTATTAGTTGGCTTTTACTCTTATGCTTCTAGATTTTGATGCATTCATCTTGAGCCAACAACCCTTTGAGATTTGAAATGGCAGATTCGCCAAAAGAATACGGATGTTTGGATATATATAAAGGAACCTAGGAGATAGATCAACTCCTATGGTTAGAAACTTGATATAGTATGCCAAAGTCCGGGAAAAGAGCTCAAAGCCACCCCGAAAGGGAGAGTAGGTGGAAGATTTGTTGTGTTCTTATTCCCCGGGATCCCAAGAACCGATATAGAACTTGATAGCAGATTTTTAAAATCATGCATTGCAATAGATTGGTTTAATGCTTGTTGAGATGTTTCTATGAGTATTTCTTTGAACTATATGTTATGCATGATCTAGTTGTTTTATACTGGGATTCAATTTTCACCGGAGATATCCGGCTATTTCTATGTTTGTATGTGTGCATGGGAATAGATGGGGCGAGCACAGGACAAAGAAGGTTGTAAGAAGAACGAGATCAAGATTAGCATGTGGTGATTTCGGGTATAAGAAGTAGAGTTGTTGTCAACCTTTGTATCTAGATCTTGTGTATGTTTTGTTATAAACATTTGCACATAAAGACTTGTATGTATGGCAAGAATAAGAGCATTTGAACATATAGATATGTAGGTTTGTCAAAAACAAGAGTATGTAAGATCTTATGGTTGTATGTCAAGTTCCTTGTTTAGTTACTTGATTAGCTCATGGATTTGCATGCTTTCATCTAGATTTTGATGTAAAATTCATGCTATATATGTTTGTCAATGTTTGAGAATCAAAACAGGGACAAAGACATCATTTTTCAGCTGTTTGGAAGGAAAATCAGAGGGCCAGGCACGCCCGCCCAGCCCAGAGGCACGGCCGCGCCTAACCAATGTACTTTGAGTGCCTTGGCCCGAGCCCTATGTGCGCCCACGTCACATGAGGCGCGCCCGCGCGTGAAGGTCTACTAAAAAAAAAAATTAATTTGTTGATCTTTTGCGACGTGTTTTCGCGTCGCCAAATGTATGGTTTTGCGTCGCCAAATGTCCTGTATTATTTATTTGATTTTTAAGCAGATTAATATTCTGATTGAATATTTCTTGTTATTAATCGCCCTATAAGATGAGATTAGCACCCGAGGTCCCCACAACAGGTGGTATCAGAGCGTAAGTTCTGGACTGGTTAGAGAGAAGCGAGCAGGGTAGATCGAGTCCTCTTGATTGATTGATTTTGCTTGCATGATTTAATGTTTTAGATTAAATTGATCACATGATTATGTGTGTTGATTTTATAAGCATGATTTATTGCTTTATCAAGTATGTATTATTTGAGAATGAATTAGAACCGGTTTTGGATCAGAACTTGATCTCTAGAGAAGGCATGAAAATGCTAATCAGAGGGGGACTGAAACAGAATGGGTGAGTCTGATATATTGATACAATTGTGTGCTAATCCTTTTGAATATCAGATATGCCTCCTCGTCAAGCGCCGGTTACTAGACAGACATTGGCCATTCCTCCACCAGAACAGGCAGATGTGCCACAGGCCGCAGAAGCTCCTAGACCAGAACAGGGCAGTACATCCAATGACCCAATGGATGTTACAGCAACACCTATGGAGACTTTACTGAAAAGGTTTCAATCCTTCAAGCCGCCTACTTTGAAAGGAACCGAGAACTCAGTTGAATGTGAAGGCTGGTTAGAGGATATGGAAATGTTGTTTGATTCCCTAGATTATGTTGGAAAACGCGGCTCTCAGATCAATCACGATTGATACCCGGTGCAGCGGAAGTTTAAAAATTTTATTATGGAAAAATTCCATAGTGTAGGTATCAACCGTTTAACGATTAAATTATAAGTGTGTGTAAAATTAAATAACTATTATTAAATTTACCTTCAATCTCGAAGCAAGATTATTGGACACCACACAGATTTCTCTGCGCTTCTTGTATCTCCCTGGAACTGATGAACAAGCTTTCCTTCAATCAGGTCCACGAATAGAGGTTTAATCCCTCTGATAGATTGCACTAGAAAATCTATCAGAAGTTTTCTACGAAGAGAATAAACGAATTTGATTCGCTATTCCAGACTGCAATTCAAAATCACAGACCGGAAAATCTCAGGTAGAGTGAGGGAGGGTGTACGGCCACTTTGAGAGAGAGGAGGCTAGGGTTTTCGAAAAACCTGTCTCAAATTATGACCTGTTGTGTTGTGATTTCTGTACTGCAATAACTTATTTATAATGCAGGCCACTAACACCTTAGGGCCCATTAGTCATAAGTTGAGGCCCGACAAGCAAAGCCCGCATGTTCAGAAATTAATATAAAATTCATCGTGACTCCGATTGATAAACCGATTTTACCAATGTGCACAGAAACCATTTCTGCACATTTTAAAGTCAAGATAAATTTTCCTGAATCCGAATTCAGTGATTTCCAAAAAATGTCCATCCCTATGTCATTTTAGGAAATCCTACTCCCTTACTCTTATTTAAGAAGTCCAACTTCTTTATTCATTAAATTTAACTCTTTAAATTTAACTATCTCAACGGGGATTAAAACTCCATTACACTGTGTGACCCTCAATGGTTCAGGGATACAGCTAGCCGTGGGCTCACAACTCCTTGTGACTCGGAACAACGATTTCCGACTTGCCCAACGAATCATGGTAAAGCGCCTAGCAACATCGCCCCATGATTCCCTAGGTATCACTGATAGTGCCTACAAGAACCAGTAGATTTTGGTTAGCGTACAGTACGGTCCCTTCATCCATATATCCCGATCGAATCAACAACCATTGGTATATCGAGAGTCGCTCAAGATTCGATAACTATGCAATACATCTTGAAGATCAAATTAGTGACATCGCATGTGCTACTAAGAAACCATTTCTTAAATCACATCAAGTACTTTGGCCAGAGATTTGTCACACTAATATCTCCTCAGATCGCATAGGATATCTACACTCGCAAGTATGTGGTGAATCCTTGACAACAATGCATCGACTCCTATATGTGTTGTAACTGTACCCAATCCCGACACCTGATGACCCCCATAGAGTCGGTAAACGAGTCAAAGCACAGTACTAGCATATAGAGTCTCCATGATGTTTCAAGTAGTAAGGACTAATGGTGTACAACCAAAACCGCGGACTTTATCCACTCGATAAGTGATAACCACTTGGAAAGTCCGGATAGGGTAGTTCGATTATTCATCCTATGAATATCCATTTGCATGCTTCGAACATCTCCATGTTCCCTACCAATGAAACGTGGTACTCCGCATCGCAAATGCTAGTCTCAAACTCGAGCGATCCTTATCCTTATTATCGGACGGCTCAATCGACTAGGAACAGTTTAGAATATACAGTGACTATAAGATGTATTTCATGATAGACATCCCCATGTTCTACCACATCTTACATACACTATAGTATATTCAAGGTCTTTATCAAAACAACAATAGTATATCATAATATAACAATATGAAGAAAGATAAAGTCATTGCCATTAATAAAAGTGTAAATTACATTAAACAAAAGATCGTTTGTACAAAGAGTCATCAAAGCCCATAGCCACAAGTTGGATCACTGGGCACCCACTCTTTCAATCTCCCACTTGCCCTATAGCCAACTAGTCATACTACGTAGACCCATTGCTTCGCGATGTTTGTCAAACAATGGTCCTGGCAAGGGCTTAGTAAGCGGATCAGCGATATTGTCTGCAGAGGCCACTCGTTCGACAGTGATGTCTCCTCTTTACACAATCTCCCGGATGATGTGGTATTTCCTCAGTACGTGTTTGGATCTTTGATGAGACCTTGGTTCCTTTGCTTGTGCAACGGCACCCGTGTTGTCACAGTACACCGGGACTGGACCAACAAATTCAGGAATGACGCCCAACTCTTGGACGAACTTCCTCATCCAAACGGCCTCTTTAGCAGCAGCTGATGCTGCAATGTATTCAGCCTCAGTGGTGGAATCCGCTGTGGTGTCCTGCTTGGAACTCTTCCAAGAGACAGCACCGCCATTGAGCATGAACACAAATCCAGAGGTTGACTTCGAGTCATCCACGTCACTTTGGAAGCTAGAGTCGGTATAGCCTTCCAATTTCAGATCTCGTCCTCCATATACCATGAACATATTCTTAGTCCTTCGTAAGTACTTAAGAATGTCCTTCACGGCTTTCCAATGCATTTGACCAGGATTAGCCTGATATCTGCTCGTGACACTCAGAGCAAATGCTACATCCAGTCTGGTAGATATCATCCCATACATGATACTACCTATAGCTGACGCATATGGTACATGTGTCATATTCTCTATCTCTGCATCAGTCTTGGGACACATAGACTTGGATAAAGAAACTCCATGACACATGGGTAGATGTCCTCTCTTGGACCCATCCATTGAAAACCGTTTCAATATAGTGTCGATGTAGGTTGATTGAGTGAGTCCTATCATTCTCTTAGATCTATCTCTATAGATCTGTATCCCAAGAATGTAGGATGCCTCACCCAAATCCTTCATCGAGAATCTACCTGATAACCATATCTTTGTTGACTGCAACATCCCTACATCATTCCCAATGAGTAGGATGTCATCAACATAAAGTACTAAGAATGTCGCAGCATCCTTAACTACTTTCTTGTACACGCACGGTTCCTCCGGGTTCTTGATGAAACCAAAATCTTTTATTTTTTCATCAAATTTCTGGTTCCAACTTCTTGATGCTTGTTTTAGACCATAAATTGATCTCTGAAGCTTGCATACCTTATGCTCGCTTCCCATGGATGTGAACCCCTCAGGCTGCTTCATATAGATTTCTTCCTTAATGTCTCCATTAAGAAAAGCAGTCTTCACATCCATTTGCCATATCTCATAGTCATACCATGCAGCTATAGCAATAAGGATTCTTATGGACTTGAACATCGCAACTGGTGAAAAGGTTTCATCATAGTCAACTCCTTGTCTTTGAGTATAACCTTTTGCCACCAATTGCGCCTTGTAGGTCAATACCTTACCATCAGGCCCAATCTTTCTCTTGTAGATCCATTTACACCCTATTGGAACAATTCCATCGGGAGGATCTACTAAAGACCAAACTTGATTTGTATGCATCGAATCAATTTCCAACTGCATAGCTTCAAGCCATAAATTTGAATCCGCATCAGAAATTGCTTCCTTGAAGTTTCTTGGATCACATCCAATGTCGGGTTCATCTTGATCCCCTTCAAGAAGAAGACCATATCGAATAGGAGGTCTAGAAGTCCTCTCGGATCTTCTAGGTACAGGCGTGTCCAGTAATGGTTCCTGAGGCGTAGGATCGTTATTTTGTATTTCGTGTTCTTCTCGAACTTCTTCGAGTTCCATCATCTCGCCTTTCTTATCCAATAAGAACTCCTTCTCCAAGAAGGTGGCATTCCTAGAAACAAACACCTTTGTTTCAGCAGGATAATAGAAATAATATCCGATTGAATTCTTCGGATACCCTACAAAATAACATAAACTGGATCGACTATCCAACTTATCTCCCACTGTCCGCTTCACGTAAGCTGGACATCCCCAAATCCTCAAGTAAGAATACTTAGGAGCTTTGCCATTCCATAACTCGTATGGTGTTTTGTCCACTGCTTTAGTGTGGACGTTGTTCAACAACAATACCGCCGTTTCAAGCGCATAGCCCCAAAACGAAGGTGGAAGCTCAGTGAAGCTCATCATGGATCGAACCATGTCCAACAAAGTTCGATTACGACGCTCCGATACACCATTCAGCTGTGGTGTCATAGGAGGAGTCCACTGAGAGAGAATCCCATTCTCTTTTAGATAGTCCAAAAACTCGGTACTTAAGTATTCTCCACCTCGATCCGATCGAAGTGCTTTAATACTTTTACCTAGCTTGTTTTCTACTTCAGCCTTGAATTCTTTGAACTTTTCAAATGCTTCAGACTTATATTTCATTAAATATAAATACCCATACCTTGAATAATCGTCGGTAAAGGTAATGAAGTAGGTGTGGCCATATTGAGTCCCAACTCTAAATGGTCCACAAACATCTGTATGGATCAAATCCAACAGATTTTGACTACGCTCAGGCTTCCCCTTAAAAGGAGATTTAGTCATTTTCCCTTTTAGGCAGGATTCACAAGTAGGTAGAGAGTTAATATCAGACATATCAAACATGCCCTCTCCCACTAGCTTGTTCATCCTCCTTGAGGAAATATGACCTAGTCTAGAGTGCCAAAGGTTTGCCGGGTTTTGACTATCGATTTTCCTTTTGTTTGTTGTTGCCGGTTTATCAATATAATTTATTGGAACGTCTTTCAGTTTTAAGTTGTATAGATCGTTTTCAAGTTGTCCATTTCCAATCAAACATTCATTCTTGTAAATATTGCAAATCCCATTCACAAAATTGCAAGAATAACCATCTCTATCTAGCATAGAAACAGAAATAATGTTTTTAATTAAATCCGGAACAAATAAAACATCTCTTAAAAATAACTTAAAACCGTTCTGCAAAATTAAACAAACATCTCCAATGGTTGTAGCTTCAACTCTGGAACCATTCCCGAGCCTCAGCTGGGTCTCACCCATTCTAAGCCTGCGACTTCTTGTCATCACCTGCAAATCATTGCAAATGTGAGATCCACATCCGGTATCCAATACCCAAGAAGTAGTATTAAGTGAAATGTTTATTTCAATATAGAACATACCCTTTGCAGTTCCCAACTGCTCTAGATATTCCTTGCAGTTGCGCTTCCAATGACCGGGCTTCTTGCAGTAATGGCAAACATCCTTGGATTTTCCATTGTTTGAAGCCTTTGTCTTGTGCTTCTTCTCGGGCTCGACTTTCTTGGGTGGGGCAGAACGTTTCTTGCCCTTCATACTTGGCCCCTTCTTAGCAGAAGATGAGGAGCCCACCAAGAAAGCTGGCTTATCCTTCTTAAGTGTGGATTCATATGTCACAAGCATATTGACCATCTCTTCAAGGGTGGCCTCTATCTTGTTCATATTAAAATTTACCACAAATCCGTCAAACGAAGAAGGAAGAGACAGAAGCAGTAAATCCACGTTGAGTTCATGCTCCAACACCAAATCAAGGGTCGCTAACTTTTGTATGAGCCAAATCACTCGTACCCCATGATCACGGACCGAAGTCCCTTCACGCATGCGACACGTCATCAGCTCCTTAACAGTAGCGAACCTTTCAGCCCTCGATTGAGCCCCAAAAAGTTCCTTGAGTTGAGCGTGAATGTCAGCAGCATTCACGGTGTCCTCAAATCGCCTCTGGAGTTCATCAGACATCGAGGCTTGCATATAGCATTTGGTCTTGATGTCATGGTCCCACCATGCATCAAGTTTGGCCAATTCCTCCGGACTTACGTCAGCTGGTGCTTCCTTCGGAGGTGATTTCTCTAACACGTAGAGCATCTTCTCCGAAGTCAAGACAATCTTCAACTTCCGGAACCATTCCGTATAGTTTGCGCCAGTTAACTTGTTTTGTTCGAGGATCGAGAATAATGGATTACGCGAATTCATTGTATGAAATACTGAAAAGAAAAACAGACATATATCAATGATTGTTTAAGCAATTTACTAAGACATAAAATAGGCGAATTTAATTTTATGAATCTCACTCCCACTATTTTAACAATTTCACTACCCTCTAGTGAAAGCGGGAAACTTTTTTCCTTAGTGAGAACATGGAGTCCAATTGACAAACTTATGGTCCCGAATAATATCAGCCAACCATAATTCTCAAAAGGTAGAGCCCAATTGCTTCCAAAGAAACCCCCATGTATTTACCTCATGTCCAATAAGGGCCCAATAATATGACGCCGTTTATAGTGACATGTCAAGATGACCCATCAATATTAAGTTGTGATGGACGGTCGCCATGTGGATCCCCCAATAATATGAGCCGATCCCATGGGAGTTCCACCCAACTTACAACATGTGTCGATCCAATGTACAGCTTTCCGACGGACGGGCCCCCCCAATAATATGAGCCGGACCGTATCCGCGGGTAGCATCACATACATTGACCGTTGATGGAAGGTAGGAACATTTAAACAAATTTAAATTTCCTTTATTTATCTTGATATCAATTTTAAATCATATTTAAAATGAGGGATTTTTAATTATGAAAATTTGTCTCATCATTTTTCAATTTATTGTATGCTTGCCGGATTCATACAATTATGTCTAAAACATGCATACAATCATAATATCATATATTATATATAGGATGATCGATTCCATTTCTAATTGACTCGTGGTTGCCAATCACGAGTCTTAGTCCAATCCTAGGTAATATGCAGTATGCAATGCAATCCTATTACATTAGCTTCCAATTTACATTTCTTCGTCTTTATTGTCTGCTGGGCCCACCATCTTCAAATCTTGATCTCCCACTAAATCTAATGTATTTACAATAAATAGCAATGACAAGTAGGGGATACATTTTAGGGGTGGGAACGGGCCATAAACCAAGCCCACTTTTATTACATATGACATTCATATTGGGCCATAAACCAGGCCCATTAATAAGACCAACAACAATAAAACAAATGTAAATTCCTAACATACACCTACAAAATTGGTCATGGCAATCGATCATCCTTATCCAATAACATTTAATTCAAAATTAATTTATTGAATATCATGCATATGGCAATTTAAATTTAAACAGGATAAAATCATATTTTATATATAAAATCATATTTTACATATAAAATCATATTTTACCTTTTATTAAATAAAATCATATTTTATCTACAGAATCTAATTTTATAGATAAAATCATATTTTACTTAATATATACATAAGATCAAATCTTATCATCAATTGTACCAAAAATAATTGATTTCAAAATTCAATTTAAGGATAAAATATTAAAATTTTCCAAAAATTCAAATTTATCCAAAAATCAATTTTAAAATTTTCGGACTCGAACAATTCGATCCGATGCCTCGTGAACCAATCAAAAACAATTTTTGACCGGACCAAAAATAAAATTTTAACACATTAAAATTAATTTAAATAAAAAAAAAATTTTCCCGCGGGCCGCCCGGGACACTCCCGGGCCGGCCCGCACTCGTGGGCGCGGGCCGGGGCAGCCCGGCTGCCCCTTTAGGGCAGCGACAATCGCTGCCCTGGCGGCGCCGAGCGTCGCCCCTGGGCGGCGCTGTGCGCCCCCTTTGGGCGGCGCCGTGCGCCGCCCGGGGCAGCGACCGTCGCTGCCCGGGTTTTGCCCGAAAAAAAAAATTTTTATTTAAAATATTTATTTTGTTTTAAAAAACCAAGACTCAAAAATTTTTGTACAATCGATTAATTTAATCGTTTGATCTGAGCAACCTGGCTCTGATACCACTGTTGGAAAACGCGGCTCTCAGATCAATCACGATTGATACCCGGTGCAGCGGAAGTTTAAAAATTTTATTATGGAACAATTCCATAGTGTAGGTATCAACCGTTTAACGATTAAATTATAAGTGTGTGTAAAATTAAATAACTATTATTAAATTTACCTTCAATCTCGAAGCGAGATTATTGGACACCACACAGATTTCTCTGCGCTTCTTGTATCTCCCTGGAACTGATGAACAAGATTTCCTTCAATCAGGTCCACGAATAGAGGTTTAATCCCTCTGATAGATTGCACTAGAAAATCTATCAGAAGTTTTCTACGAAGAGAATAAACGAATTTGATTCGCTATTCCAGACTGCAATTCAAAATCACAGACCGGAAAATCTCAGGTAGAGTGAGGGAGGGTGTACGGCCACTTTGAGAGAGAGGAGGCTAGGGTTTTCGAAAAACCTGTCTCAAATTATGACCTGTTGTGTTGTGATTTCTGTACTGCAATAACTTATTTATAATGCATGCCACTAACACCTTAGGGACCATTAGTCATAAGTTGAGGCCCGACAAGCAAAGCCCGCATGTTCAGAAATTAATATAAAATTCATCGTGACTCCGATTGATAAACCGATTTTACCAATGTGCACAGAAACCATTTCTGCACATTTTAAAGTCAAGATAAATTTTCCTGAATCCGAATTCAGTGATTTCCAAAAAATGTCCATCCCTATGTCATTTTAGGAAATCCTACTCCCTTACTCTTATTTAAGAAGTCCAACTTCTTTATTCATTAAATTTAACTCTTTAAATTTAACTATCTCAACGGGGATTAAAACTCCATTACACTGTGTGACCCTCAATGGTTCAGGGATACAGCTAGCCGTGGGCTCACAACTCCTTGTGACTCGGAACAACGATTTCCGACTTGCCCAACGAATCATGGTAAAGCGCCTAGCAACATCGCCCCATGATTCCCTAGGTATCACTGATAGTGCCTACAAGAACCAGTAGATTTTGGTTAGCGTACAGTACGGTCCCTTCATCCATATATCCCGATCGAATCAACAACCATTGGTATATCGAGAGTCGCTCAAGATTCGATAACTATGCAATACATCTTGAAGATCAAATTAGTGACATCGCATGTGCTACTAAGAAACCATTTCTTAAATCACATCAAGTACTCTGGCCAGAGAGTTGTCACACTAATATCTCCTCAGATCGCATAGGATATCCACACTCGCAAGTATGTGGTGAATCCTTGACAACAATGCATCGACTCCTATATGTGTTGTAACTATACCCAATCCCGACACCTGATGACCCCCATAGAGTCGGTAAACGAGTCAAAGCACAGTACTAGCATATAGAGTCTCCATGATATTTCAAGTAGTAAGGACTAATGGTGTACAACCAAAACCGCGGACTTTATCCACTCGATAAGTGATAACCACTTGGAAAGTCCGGATAGGGTAGTTCGATTATTCATCCTATGAATATCCATTTGCATGCTTCGAACATCTCCATGTTCCCTACCAATGAAACGTGGTACTCCGCATCGCAAATGCTAGTCTCAAACTCGAGCGATCCTTATCCTTATTATCGGACGGCTCAATCGACTAGGAACAGTTTAGAATATACAGTGACTATAAGATGTATTTCATGATAGACATCCCCATCTGTTGAAAAACGCGGCTCTCAGATCAATCACGATTGATACCCGGTGCAGCGGAAGTTTAAAAATTTTATTATGGAACAATTCCATAGTGTGGGTATCAACCGTTTAACGATTAAATTATAAGTGTGTGTAAAATTAAATAACTATTATTAAATTTTACCTTCAATCTCGAAGCGAGATTATTGGACACCACACAGATTTCTCTGCGCTTCTTGTATCTCCCTGGAACTGATGAACAAGCTTTCCTTCAATCAGGTCCACGAATAGAGGTTTAATCCCTCTGATAGATTGCACTAGAAAATCTATCAGAAGTTTTCTACGAAGAGAATAAACGAATTTGATTCGCTATTCCAGACTGCAATTCAAAATCACAGACCGGAATTTCTCACGCAGAGAAGGGAGGGGCGGCCGAATTTGAGAGAGAGGAGGCTAGGGTTTTCGAAAAACCTGTCTCAAATTATGACCTGTTGTGTTTAATTTCTGTACTGCAATAACTTATTTATAATGCAGGCCACTAACACCTTAGGGCCCATTAGTCATAAGTTGAGGCCCGACAAGCAAAGCCCGCATGTTCAGAAATTAATATAAAATTCATCGTGACTCCGATTGATAAACCGATTTTACCAATGTGCACAGAAACCATTTCTGCACATTTTAAAGTCAAGATAAATTTTCCTGAATCCGAATTCAGTGGTTTCCAAAAATGTACATCCCTATGTCATTTTAGGAAATCCTACTCCCTTACTCTTATTTAAGAAGTCCAACTTCTTTATTCATTAAATTTAACTCTTTAAATTTAACTATCTCAACGGGGATTAAAACTCCATTACACTGTGTGACCCTCAATGGTTCAGGGATACAGCTAGCCGTGGGCTCACAACTCCTTGTGACTCGGAACAACGATTTCCGACTTGCCCAACGAATCATGGTAAAGCGCCTAGCAACATCGCCCCATGATTCCCTAGGTATCACTGATAGTGCCTACAAGAACCAGTAGATTTTGGTTCGCGTACAGTACGGTCCCTTCATCCATATATCCCGATCGAATCAACAACCATTGGTATATCGAGAGTCGCTCAAGATTCGATAACTATGCAATACATCTTGAAGATCAAATTAGTGACATCGCATGTGCTACTAAGAAACCATTTCTTAAATCACATCAAGTACTCTGGCCAGAGATTTGTCACACTAATATCTCCTCAGATCTCATAGGATATCCACACTCGCAAGTATGTGGTGAATCCTTGACAACAATGCATCGACTCCTATATATGTTGTAACTGTACCCAATCCCGACACCTGATGACCCCCATAGAGTCGGTAAACGAGTCAAAGCACAGTACTAGCATATAGAGTCTCCATGATGTTTCAAGTAGTAAGGACTAATGGTGTACAACCAAAACCGCGGACTTTATCCACTCGATAAGTGATAACCACTTGGAATGTCCGGATAGGGTAGTTCGATTATTCATCCTATGAATATCCATTTGCATGCTTCGAACATCTCCATGTTCCCTACCAATGAAACGTGGTACTCCGCATCGCAAATGCTAGTCTCAAACTCGAGCGATCCTTATCCTTATTCTCGGACGGCTCAATCGACTAGGAACAGTTTAGAATATACAGTGACTATAAGATGTATTTCATGATAGACATCCCCATGTTCTACCACATCTTACATACACTATAGTATATTCAAGGTCTTTATCAAAACAACAATAGTATATCACAATATAACAATATGAAGAAAGATAAAGTCATTGCCATTAATAAAAGTGTAAATTACATTAAACAAAAGATCGTTTGTACAAAGAGTCATCAAAGCCCATAGCCACAAGTTGGCTCACTGGGCACCCACTCTTTCAATCTCCCACTTGCCCTATAGCCAACTAGTCATACTACGTAGACCCATTGCTTCGCGATGTTTGTCAAACAATGGTCCTGGCAAGGGCTTAGTAAGCGGATCAGCGATATTGTCTGCAGAGGCCACTCGTTCGACAGTGATGTCTCCTCTTTCCACAATCTCCCGGATGATGTGGTATTTCCTCAGTACGTGTTTGGATCTTTGATGAGACCTTGGTTCCTTTGCTTGAGCAACGGCACCCGTGTTGTCACATTATACCGGGACTGGACCAACAAATTCAGGAATGACGCCCAACTCTTGGACGAACTTCCTCATCCAAACGGCCTCTTTAGCAGCAGCTGATGCTGCAATGTATTCAGCCTCAGTGGTGGAATCCGCTGTGGTGTCCTGCTTGGAACTTTTCCAAGAGACAGCACCGCCATTGAGCATGAACACAAATCCAGAGGTTGACTTCGAGTCATCCACGTCACTTTGGAAGCTAGAGTTGGTATAGCCTTCCAATTTCAGTTCTCGTCCTCCATATACCATGAACATATTCTTAGTCCTTCGTAAGTACTTAAGAATGTCCTTCACGGCTTTCCAATGCATTTGACCGGATTAGCTTGATATCTGCTCGTGACACTCAGAGCAAATGCTACATCCGGTCTGGTAGATATCCCATACATGAGACTACCTATAGCTGACGCATATGGTACATGTGTCATATTCTCTATCTCTTCATCAGTCTTGGGACACATAGACTTGGATAGAGAAACTCCATGACACATGGGTAGATGTCCTCTCTTGGACCCATCCATTGAATACCGTTTCAATATGGTGTCGATGTAGGTTGATTGAGTGAGTCCTATCATTCTCTTAGATCTATCTCTATAGATCTGTATCCCAAGAATGTAGGATGCCTCACCCAAATCCTTCATCGAGAATCTACCTGATAACCATATCTTTGTTGACTGCAACATCCCTACATCATTCCCAATGAGTAGGATGTCATCAACATAAAGTACTAAGAATGTCACAGCATCCTTAACTACTTTCTTTTACACGCACGGTTCCTCCGGGTTCTTGATGAAACCAAAATCTTTTATTGTTTCATCAAATTTCTGGTTCCAACTTCTTGATGCTTGTTTTAGACCATAAATTGATCTCTGAAGCTTGCATACCTTATGCTCGCTTCCCATGGATGTGAACCCCTCAGGCTGCCTCATATAGATTTCTTCCTTAATGTCTCCATTAAGAAAAGCAGTCTTCACATCCATTTGCCATATCTCATAGTCATACCATGCAGCTATGGCAATAAGGATTATTATGGACTTGAACATTGCAACTGGTGAAAAGGTTTCATCATAGTCAACTCCTTGTCTTTGAGTGTAACCTTTCGCCACCAATCGCGCCTTGTAGGTCAATACCTTACCATCAGGCCCAAGCTTTCTTTTGTAGATCCATTTACACCCTATTGGAACAATTCCATCAGGAGGATCTACTAAAGACCAAACTTGGTTTGTATGCATTGAATCCAATTCAGACTGCATAGCTTCAAGCCATAAATTTGAATCCGCATCAGAAATTGCTTCCTTGAAGTTTCTTGGATCACATCCAATGTCGGGTTCATCTTGATCCCCTTCAAGAAGAAGACCATATCGAACAGGAGGTCTAGAAGTCCTCTCGGATCTTCTAGGTTCAGGCGTGTCTAGTAATGGTTCCTGAGGCGTAGGATCGTTATTTTGTATTTCGGGTTCTTCTCGAACTTCTTCGAGTTCCATCATCTCGCCTTTCTTATCCAATAAGAACTCCTTCTCCAAGAAGGTGGCATTCCTAGAAACAAACACTTTTGTTTCAGCAGGATAATAGAAATAATATCCGATTGAATTCTTCGGATACCCTACAAAATAACATAAGCTGGATCGACTATCCAACTTATCTCCCACTGTCCGCTTCACGTAAGCAGGACATCCCCAAATCCTCAAGTATGAATACTTAGGAGCTTTGCCATTCCATAACTCGTATGGTGTTTTGTCCACTGCTTTAGTGTGGACGTTGTTCAACAACAATACCGCTGTTTCAAGCGCATAGCCCCAAAACGAAGGTGGAAGTTCAGTGAAGCTCATCATGGATCGAACCATGTCCAACAAAGTTCGATTACGACGCTCCGATACACCATTCAGCTGTGGTGTCATAGGAGGAGTCCACTGAGAGAGAATCCCATTCTCTTTCAGATAGTCCAAAAACTCGGTACTCAAGTATTCTCCACCTCGATCCGATCGAAGTGCTTTAATACTTTTACCTAGCTTGTTTTCTACTTCAGCCTTGAATTCTTTGAACTTTTCAAATGCTTCAGACTTATATTTCATTAAATATAAATACCCATACCTTGAAAAATTATCAGTAAAGGTAATGAAGTAGGTGTGGCCATGTTGAGTCCCAACTCTAAATGGTCCACAAACATCTGTATGGATCAAATCCAACAGATTTTGACTACGCTCAGGTTTCCCCTTAAAAGGAGATTTAGTCATTTTCCCTTTTAGGCAGGATTCACAAGTAGGTAGAGAGTTAATATCAGACATATCAAACATGCCCTCTCCCACTAGCTTGTTCATCCTCCTTGAGGAAATATGACCTAGTCTAGCGTGCCAAAGGTTTGCCGGGTTTTGACTATCGATTTTCCTTTTGTTTGTTGTCGCCGGTTTATCAATATAATTTATTGGAACGTCTTTTAGTTTTAAGTTGTATAGATCGTTTTCAAGTTGTCCATTTCCAATCAAACATTCATTCTTGTAAATATTGCAAATACCATTCACAAAATTGCAAGAATAACCATCTCTATCTAGCATAGAAACAGAAATAATGTTTTTAATTAAATCCGGAACAAATAAAACATCTCTTAAAAATAACTTAAAACCGTTCTGCAAAATTAAACAAACATCTCCAATGGCTGTAGCTTCAACTCTGGAACCATTCCCGAGCCTCAGCTGGGTCTCACCCATTCTAAGCCTGCGACTTCTTGTCATCACCTGCAAATCATTGCAAATGTGAGATCCACATCCGGTATCCAATACCCAAGAAGTAGTATTAAGTGAAATGTTTATTTCAATATAGAACATACCCTTTGCAGTTCCCAACTGCTCTAGATATTCCTTGCAGTTGCGCTTCCAATGACCGGGCTTCTTGCAGTAATGGCAAACATCCTTGGATTTTCCATTGTTTGAAGCCTTTGTCTTGTGCTTCTTCTCGGGCTCGACTTTCTTGGGTGGGGCAGAACGTTTCTTGCCCTTCATACTTGGCCCCTTCTTAGCAGAAGATGAGGAGCCCACCAAGAAAGCTGGCTTATCCTTCTTAAGTGTGGATTCATATGTCACAAGCATATTGACCATCTCTTCAAGGGTGGCCTCTATCTTGTTCATATTAAAATTTACCACAAATCCGTCAAATGAAGAAGGAAGAGACAGAAGCAGTAAATCCACGTTGAGTTCATGCTCCAACACCAAATCAAGGGTCGCTAACTTTTGTATGAGCCAAATCACTCGTACCCCATGATCACGGACCGAAGTCCCTTCACGCATGCGACACGTCATTAGCTCCTTAACAGTAGCGAACCTTTCAGCCCTCGATTGAGCCCCAAAAATTTCCTTGAGTTGAGCGTGAATGTCAGCAGCATTCACGGTGTCCTCAAATCGCCTCTGGAGTTCATCAGACATCGAGGCTTGCATATAGCATTTGGTCTTGATGTCATGGTCCCACCATGCATCAAGTTTGGCCAATTCCTCCGGACTTACGTCAGCTGGTGCTTCCTTCGGAGGTGATTTCTCTAACACGCAGAGCATCTTCTCCGAAGTCAAGACAATCTTCAACTTCCGGAACCATTCCGTATAGTTTGCTCCAGTCAACTTGTTTTGTTCGAGGATCGAGAATAATGGATTACGCGAATTCATTGTATGAAATACTGAAAAGAAAAACAGACATATATCAATGATTGTTTAAGCAATTTACTAAGACATAAAATAGGCGAATTTAATTTTATGAATCTCACTCCCACTATTTTAACAATTTCACTACCCTCTAGTGAAAGCGGGAAACTTTTTCCTTAGTGAGAACATGGAGTCCAATTGACAAACTTATGGTCCCGAATAATATCAGCCAACCATAATTCTCAAAAGGTAGAGCCCAATTGCTTCCAAAGCAACCCCCATGTGTTTACCTCATGTCCAATAAGGGCCCAATAATATGACGCCGTTTAAAGTGACATGTCAAGATGACCCATCAATATTAAGTTGTGATGGACGGTCGCCATGTGGATCCCCCAATAATATGAGCCGATCCCATGGGAGTTCCACCCAACTTACAACATTTGTCGATCCAATGTACAGCTTTCCGACGAACGGGCCCCCCAATAATATGAGCCGGACCGTATCCGCGGGTAGCATCTCATACATTGACCGTTGATGGAAGGTAGGAATATTTAAACAAATTTAAATTTCCTTTATTTATCTTGATATCAATTTTAAATCATATTTAAAATGAGGGATTTTTAATTATAAAAAATTTGTCTCATAATTTTTCAATTTATTGTATGCTTGCCGGATTCATACAATTATGTCTAAAACATGCATACAATCATAATATCATATATTATATATAGGATGATCGATTCCATTTCTAATTGACTCGTGGTTGCCAATCACGAGTCTTAGTCCAATCCTAGGTAATATGCAGTATGCAATGCAATCCTATTACATTAGCTTCCAATTTACATTTCTTCGTCTTTATTGTCTGCTGGGCCCACCATCTTCAAATCTTGATCTCCCACTAAATCTAATGTATTTACAATAAATAGCAATGACAAGTAGGGGATACATTTTAGGGGTGGGAACGGGCCATAAACCAAGCCCACTTTTATTACATATGACATTCATATTGGGCCATAAACCAGGCCCATTAATAAAACCAACAACAATAAAACAAATGTAAATTCCTAACATACACCTACAAAATTGGTCATGGCAATCGATCATCCTTATCCAATAACATTTAATTCAAAATTAATTTATTGGATATCATGCATATGGCAATTTAAATTTAAACAGGATAAAATCATATTTTATATATAAAATCATATTTTACATATAAAATCATATTTTACCTTTTATTAAATAAAATCATATTTTATCTACAGAATCTAATTTTATAGATAAAATCATATTTTACTTAATATATACATAAGATCAAATCTTATCATCAATTGTACCAAAAATAATTGATTTCAAAATTCAATTTAAGGATAAAATATTAAAATTTTCCAAAAATTCAAATTTATCCAAAAATCAATTTTAAAATTTTCGGACTCGAACAATTCGATTCGATGCCTCGTGAACCAATCAAAAACAATTTTTGACCGGACCAAAAATAAAATTTTAACACATTAAAATTAATTTAAATAAAAAAATAATTTTTCCCGCGGGCCGCCCGGGACACTCCGGGGCCGGCCCGCACCCGTGGGCGCGGGCCGGGGCAGCCCGGCTGCCCCTTTAGGGCAGCGACAATCGCTGCCCTGGCGGCGCTGAGCGCCGCCCCTGGGCGGCGCCGTGCGCTGCCCTGGGCGGCGACGTGCGCCGCCGTGGGCAGCGATCCAACCGTTGCCCGGGTTTTGCCCGAAAAATTTTTATTTTTTTTTTATTTAAAATATTTATTTTGTTTTAAAAAAAACCAAGACTCAAAAAATTTTTGTACAATCTATTAATTTAATCGTTTGATCTGAGCAACCTGGCTCTGATACCACTGTTGAAAAACGCGGCTCTCAGATCAATCACGATTGATACCCGGTGCAGCGGAAGTTTAAAAATTTTATTATGGAACAATTCCATAGTGTGGGTATCAAACGTTTAACGATTAAATTATAAGTGTGTGTAAAATTAAATAACTATTATTAAATTTTACCTTCAATCTCGAAGCGAGATTATTGGACACCACACAGATTTCTCTGCGCTTCTTGTATCTCCCTGGAACTGATGAACAAGCTTTCCTTCAATCAGGTCCACGAATAGAGGTTTAATCCCTCTGATAGATTGCACTAGAAAATCTATCAGAAGTTTTCTACGAAGAGAATAAACGAATTTGATTCGCTATTCCAGACTGCAATTCAAAATCACAGACCGGAATTTCTCACGCAGAGAAGGGAGGGGCGGCCGAATTTGAGAGAGAGGAGGCTAGGGTTTTCGAAAAACCTGTCTCAAATTATGACCTGTTGTGTTTAATTTCTGTACTGCAATAACTTATTTATAATGCAGGCCACTAACACCTTAGGGCCCATTAGTCATAAGTTGAGGCCCGACAAGCAAAGCCCGCATGTTCAGAAATTAATATAAAATTCATCGTGACTCCGATTGATAAACCGATTTTACCAATGTGCACAGAAACCATTTCTGCACATTTTAAAGTCAAGATAAATTTTCCTGAATCCGAATTCAGTGGTTTCCAAAAATGTACATCCCTATGTCATTTTAGGAAATCCTACTCCCTTACTCTTATTTAAGAAGTCCAACTTCTTTATTCATTAAATTTAACTCTTTAAATTTAACTATCTCAACGGGGATTAAAACTCCATTACACTGTGTGACCCTCAATGGTTCAGGGATACAGCTAGCCGTGGGCTCACAACTCCTTGTGACTCGGAACAAACGATTTCCGACTTGCCCAACGAATCATGGTAAAGCGCCTAGCAACATCGCCCCATGATTCCCTAGGTATCACTGATAGTGCCTACAAGAACCAGTAGATTTTGGTTCGCGTACAGTACGGTCCCTTCATCCATATATCCCGATCGAATCAACAACCATTGGTATATCGAGAGTCGCTCAAGATTCGATAACTATGCAATACATCTTGAAGATCAAATTAGTGACATCGCATGTGCTACTAAGAAACCATTTCTTAAATCACATCAAGTACTCTGGCCAGAGATTTGTCACACTAATATCTCCTCAGATCGCATAGGATATCCACACTCGCAAGTATGTGGTGAATCCTTGACAACAATGCATCGACTCCTATATGTGTTGTAACTGTACCCAATCCCGACACCTGATGACCCCCATAGAGTCGGTAAACGAGTCAAAGCACAGTACTAGCATATAGAGTCTCCATGATGTTTCAAGTAGTAAGGACTAATGGTGTACAACCAAAACCGCGGACTTTATCCACTCGATAAGTGATAACCACTTGGAAAGTCCGGATAGGGTAGTTCGATTATTCATCCTATGAATATCCATTTGCATGCTTCGAACATCTCCATGTTCCCTACCAATGAAACGTGGTACTCCGCATCGCAAATGCTAGTCTCAAACTCGAGCGATCCTTATCCTTATTCTCGGACGGCTCAATCGACTAGGAACAGTTTAGAATATACAGTGACTATAAGATGTATTTCATGATAGACATCCCCATGTTCTACCACATCTTACATACACTATAGTATATTCAAGGTTTTTATCAAAACAACAATAGTATATCACAATATAACAATATGAAGAAAGATAAATTCATTGCCATTAATAAAAGTGTAAATTACATTAAACAAAAGATCGTTTGTACAAAGAGTCATCAAAGCCCATAGCCACAAGTTGGCTCACTGGGCACCCACTCTTTCACCATGTTCTACCACATCTTACATACACTATAGTATATTCAAGGTCTTTATCAAAATAACAATAGTATATCATAATATAACAATATGAAGAAAGATAAAGTCATTGCCATTAATAAAAGTGTAAATTACATTAAACAAAAGATCGTTTGTACAAAGAGTCATCAAAGCCCATAGCCACAAGTTGGCTCACTGGGCACCCACTCTTTCAGATTATGCAGATGACAGAAGAGTCAGACTGATTGGGCACCAACTACACGAGGTTTCCAAGAGTTGGTGGATAACAACCAAGAGAGCTCTTGAAAATCAAGGTACACCTATCACTTGGAAAGTATTTACAAAAGAATTTTATCAACGTTTCTTTCCAGTGTCGTACAGAAAGGACAAGGGTGCAGAGTTTGCAAATCTGAAACAGGGGAATCTGAATATAGAAGAGTACGTTGCCAAGTTCTCTACATTACTAAAGTTTGCTCCACATGTAGCTGGAAGTGAAGAAGCCAAAGCTGATCAGTTCATTAATGGACTGAATCCAGATGTCTTTACCCTTGTGAACTCTGGAAGGCCAAATAACTTTGCTGATGCACTTGATAGAGCAAAGGGAGTGGAGACTGGTTTGATAAACAGAGAGGAGCATCCTTTGTCTCACAGTCTCAACGACAACCACAACCCCCAGCTCAGTTTCAACAATCATCTCCTAGATTTGAGGGAGGTAGCAGCAGCGGTGGTAAGAAAGATTATCTGAAAGCAAAAGGAAAGCAGTTTAAGAAGTCAGGCAGTGGTTCATCCAGCTCTAGTTGGCCAAGACAGAGCAGTGTTGGGCAGGGTTCAGGCTATACAGGAATGTATTGCAACAAATGTGGAGGAAGACATCCTAGTGATCAGTGCAGAGGTGTGTCTGGGAATTGCAACATATGTCATCAGCCAGGACATTTTGCTAAAGTATATCCACAGCGTGGTTCAGTGAGGTCTCAAGGTGCGGGGTCATCACGATCAGTGACTCAGCCTAAAAGGCAAGCATCTACTGTACACTCCTTCCAGCCACAGCCTCAGCAACAGAATAGAGCAGGAGGTAGTCAAGTAACGAATCAACCTCCAAGACAACAAGCTCGAGTCTTTGCCTTGACTGAAGAGCAGGCTCAGGCAGCACCTGACGACGTTATAGCAAGTAACTGTACTCTTTGTGGTTATCCTTCTTATGTGCTCATAGATACAGGTGCATCGTTTATATCTGAACAATTTGCTATATTACATGCATTGCCAGTTGAGTCATTATCTGTTGTAGTATCTATATCTTCACCTTTGGGGAGCGGTATAGTATCAGTGAAATCTGTCAGAAATTGTATACTACAGTTTGAATGTAATGTGATAGAAATAGATTGTATTGTGCTTGGGTTGTCAGACTTTGATTGCATTATCGGAATCGATATGTTAACCAAGTACAGGGCTACCGTAGACTGTTTTCAGAAAGTTGTGAGATTCAGACCAGAAATGGCAGGGGAATGGAAATTCTATGGTAAAGGTTCGAGATCTCGAATACCTTTGATATCAGTTCTATCTATGACTCATTTATTGCAGAAAGGGGCAGAGGGATTCCTTGTTTATGTGGTAGATGTGTTGAAAACTAGCCCAGATTTGGCAGATCTGCCAGTGGTTAGTGAGTTTGCTGATGTCTTTCCAGATGAAATTCCAGGATTACCTCCAGCCCGAGAGATAGACTTCAGTATTGAATTGATGCCAGGTACGTTACCGATTTCTAAAGCACCTTACAGAATGGCACCAATAGAGTTGAAAGAGTTAAAAGACCAACTTGAAGATCTTTTAGCATAAGGGTACATTAGACCGAGTGTTTCACCCTGGGGCGCTCCGGTTCTATTTGTACGGAAGAAAGACGGCTCAATGAGACTTTGCATTGACTACCGGCAACTGAACAATGAAACGGTAAAGAATAAATATCCATTGCCTAGAATAGATGATTTGTTTGACCAGTTGCAGGGTTCCTCAGTGTATTCCAAGATTGATTTACGATCTGGATATCATCAGTTGAGAGTTCGGGATGAAGATATACCGAAGACCGCATTTAGAACGAGGTATGGTCATTTTGAGTTTATCGTTATGCCGTTTGGTCTGACGAATGCTCCAGCAGTATTTATGGGTCTTATGAATAGAGTATTTCAGAAATATCTCGATGACTTTGTTATTATCTTTATTGACGATATTCTGATTTATTCTAAGAATATGTGTGATCATGCCGAGCATCTCAGAATTATTTTAAAGACTTTGAGAACAGAAAAGTTGTATGCCAAACTGTCAAAGTGTGAATTTTGGTTGAAGAAAGTGGTCTTCCTTGGGCATATTATATCCGGAGATGGGATTTCTGTTGATCCTAGCAAAGTTGAAGCAGTGATCAGTTGGCCTAGACCGACATCTGTACCAGAGATACGGAGTTTTATGGGCTTAGCAGGTTATTATCGTAGATTTATTAAAGATTTCTCCAGTATTGCCAAGCCTATTACTCAATTGACTCAGAAAAATGCACCGTATGTCTGGACTGAAGCATGTGAAGCCAGTTTCCTTGAGTTGAAAAAGAGATTGACAAGTGCACCAGTTTTGACTATTTCTTCAGGTACTGGTGATTTTACTGTATATTGTGATGCTTCTCACAGGGGATTAGGTTGTGTGCTTATGCAGCGAGGACATGTTATTGCTTATGCCTCAAGACAACTAAAGCCACACAAGAGCAGATATCCTATCCATGACCTGGAACTTGCAGCCATCGTATTTGCATTGAAGATATGGCGACATTATCTATACGGTGAGAAATTTGAGATTTATTCTGACCATAAAAGTTTGAAATATCTATTTTCACAGTCTGAGCTGAATATGAGGCAACGAAGATGGTTAGATTTACTGAAATATTTTGACTGTGAGATTAAATATTATCCGGGAAAGTCCAATGCAGCTGCAGATGCCTTGAGTAGAAAGGTATGTGCCTTATCCTTATCTACGATAGGTATCACTAAATTGGTAGAAGATTTCGGTGTTTCTGGATTGATATTTGAAACAGATATGAAGTCTATCAGAATTTGTGCACTTCAAGCTGAGCCAGAATTGTTAGTCAGAATCAAAGAAGCACAAAAGAATTATCAGAGTATTCAGAAGTCTGTTGACATGGTCAGATCAGGGCATCAGTCTGAATACAAGGTTAGTGTAGATGGTGTTTTATATGTGAATAACAGACTTGTTGTTCCAGATATTTCAGATTTGAAACAGCAGATATTAAAAGAGGCTCATTGTAGCAGATACAGTGTTCATCCTGGTGGCAGAAAAATGTACAATGATTTGAAAACTCAGTATTGGTGGAAACAAATGAAATCTGATGTTACAGAGTTTGTATCTCGTTGTCTGAATTGCCAGCAGGTAAAGGCTGAAAGAAAGAAACCAGGTGGTTTATTGCATAGCTTACCTATTCCAGAATGGAAGTGGGATCATATTTATATGGATTTCATAACGAAGCTATCGCGTTCATCCAGAGGTTGTGATGCTGTTTGGGTAATTATTGACAGATTGACGAAATCAGCCTATTTTATTCCGTACAGAATGACATACAGACAAAATCAGATGGGAGAGATTTATGTCAGAGAAGTGGTAAGATTACATGGTGTGCCTAAATCTATCATTTCAGATCGAGACCCTAGATTTACATCGCACTTTTGGCACAGGTTGCAACAAGCTCTTGGTACTCGATTGCATTTGAGTACTGCATATCATCCTCAGACTGACGGACAGTCAGAGCGGACTATCCAGACACTCGAGGATATGCTTAGAGCTGTAGTGCTAGATTTTGGCACTAGTTGGCAAGATTCATTACCACTTGTGGAGTTCTCATACAATAACAGCTACCAGACTAGTATCGAGATGGCTCCATTTGAAGCATTGTACGGAAAGAAATGCAGATCTCCTCTTTATTGGGATGATATTTCAGAGACACCTGATATTGGGCCATATATGATTCGAGAGATGACCGAGAAAGTAAGACTGATTCAGAAAAGAATGAAAACAGCACAAGATCGACAAGCCAAATATGCAAATGTCAGACGCAGGCCTTTGTGTTTTGAACAGGGGGACAGAGTATTCTTGAAGATTTCACCTTTCAGAGGCACAGTCAGATTCGGCAAGAGAGGGAAATTATCTCCACGATTTATCGGTCCTTACGAAATTCTCGAGAAGATAGGCAATCTTGCCTATAGACTTGCTCTTCCTCCAGCTCTTTCTGGAATACATGATGTCTTTCATGTTTCTATGCTACAGAAGTATCAGCCTGATATTTCTCATGTTATCCAGCCAGATGAAGCAGAATTAGATGAGACTCTGAGTTACTTCGAGAAACCGATACAGATAATTGATCAGAAAGAAAAACAACTCAGAAACAAGACTATTCCTCTTGTGAAAGTTCAGTGGAGTAGACATGGAGTTGAAGAAGCAACTTGGAAGTCGAATCAGATATGAAAAAACGCTTTCCAGACCTATTTCACTGATGTGAGTCATCTTCAGTATTTCTGTTATTTCTTTCTCTTATATGCGTACAGATTGCATGAGATTTCGAGGACGAAATCATATCTTAGTGGGGGAGAATTGTAAGGCCCGAGATTATTTAATTTTAATCCGAGAATATTTAATTTGAGAATTTTTGGAGTTTAGATTTAAATTTTAATATTCTTAAATTATTTAGGATTGAAATTGAATTCAAAAGAATTTTCAAGGGTCAATTTGCAAATATGGAAGAGATGAGGGGCTAAAGTGCAATTTTGACATTTTGAGTGGGACACTTGTCTACACATGCATATTCACGTGTATTACCACCATTTTGCATCAGATTTATCAGATTATTCAGTCAAGAAACCGAGAGCTATCTTCTTCCTTGCAAATTTCATCTTAAATCTTCAATATCTCAAGATCCGTCCGATCGAATTAAATTCCGGGCATAGTTCTGCGATCCTTGAAAGAAGAGCTTCGATTTGGTGTAAGTATCTTTATGATTCAGGATATTTCGAAATTGTGTGTGTGAAGAACTCAGAATTTGAGTATGGATTTATGTTCTTGAGATTCTATGTGTTGTATTATCGCAATCGGGTCGAAGATTGGATGCCGTTTCTATTTCTTATGAATTTTTCAGCATGTATTTCGAAATGGTAGCTGCTGATATGCTGGTATATGGATGTATTTTGGCTGGTATATCATGTATTTGAAGTAGATATGAATGATAGATTGGTTGGATTTTAGTTTCGGTTACCGATTCCGTACCGTTACGCCGTCGGTTTGAAAAATGATCAAGTTTGAGTCTAGATTGTTTGAGCTGAGTATTATATGAGTTCTTGCTGATGTTCTTAGGGATGTTTGACGTATTTTCAGATTGAAAACATGGGAGTTCAAGTTAATAATCACGACTTCGAAACCGATCGACGGAAGAACAAGGTTTGTGACTTGTTAGCCTTGAAGATTGAGAAGAGTATGAGCAGATTTTGATTGTGTTCTTGTTGTGCAGCTAGATCAGATTTGAAGAGACTTGAAACCAAGTTTGAAAGGTATAAGACAACCTTAGAATAAGGGCTTTGAATATTCAAGAGGTTTCCTTGAATGCCCTTTTCAAAACCACATACTATGTGCTTATATGGGTTGTATTTGCATACTTACTTGCTTGTTTGACTTAGCTTGTTATTAGTTGGCTTTTACTCTTATGCTTCTAGATTTTGATGCATTCATCTTGAGCCAACAACCCTTTGAGATTTGAAATGGCAGATTCTCCAAAAGAATACGGATGTTTGGATATATATAAAGGAACCTAGGAGATAGATCAACTCCTATGGTTAGAAACTTGATATAGTATGCCAAAGTCCGGGAAAAGAGCTCAACGCCACCCCGAAATGAAGAGTAGGTGGGAGATTTGTTGTGTTCTTATTCCCCGGGATCCCAAGAACCGATATAGAACTTGATAGCAGATTTTTAAAATCATGCATTGCAATAGATTGGTTTAATGCTTGTTGAGATGTTTCTATGAGTATTTCTTTGAACTATATGTTATGCATGATCTAGTTGTTTTATACTGGGATTCAATTTTCACCGGAGATATCCGGCTATTTCTATGTTTGTATGTGTGCATGGGAATAGATGGGGCGAGCACAGGACAAAGAAGGTTGTAAGAAAAACGAGATCAAGATTAGCATGTGGTGATTTCGGGTATAAGAAGTAGAGTTGTTGTCAACCTTTGTATCTAGATCTTGTGTATGTTTTGTTATAAACATTTGCACATAAAGACTTGTATGTATGGCAAGAATAAGAGCATTTGAACATATAGATATGTAGGTTTGTCAAAAACAAGAGTATGTAAGATCTTATGGTTGTATGTCAAGTTCCTTGTTTAGTTACTTGATTAGCTCATGGATTTGCATGCTTTCATCTAGATTTTGATGTAAAATTCATGCTATATATGTTTGTCAATGTTTGAGAATCAAAACAGGGACAAAGACATCATTTTTCAGCTGTTTGGAAGGCAAATCAGAGGGCCAGGCACGCCCGCCCAGCCGAGAGGCGCGGCCGCGCCTAACCAATGTACTTTGAGTGCCTTGGCCCGAGCCCTATGTGCGCCCACGTCACATGAGGCGCGCCCGCGCGTGAAGGTCTACTAAAAAAAAAAAAATAATTTGTTGATCTTTTGCGACGTGTTTTCGCGTCGCCAAATGTATGGTTTTGCGTCGCCAAATGTCCTGTATTATTTATTTGATTTTTAAGCAGATTAATATTCTGATTGAATATTTCTTGTTATTAATCGCCCTATAAGATGAGATTAGCACCCGAGGTCCCCACAACAGGTGGTATCAGAGCGTAAGTTCTGGACTGGTTAGAGAGAAGCGAGCAGGGTAGATCGAGTCCTCTTGATTGATTGATTTTGCTTGCATGATTTAATGTTTTAGATTAAATTGATCACATGATTATGTGTATTGATTTTATAAGCATGATTTATTGCTTTATCAAGTATGTATTATTTGAGAATGAATTAGAACCGGTTTTGGATCAGAACTTGATCTCTAGAGAAGGCATGAAAATGCTAATCAGAGGGGGACTGAAACAGAATGGGTGAGTCTGATATATTGATACAATTGTGTGCTAATCCTTTTGAATATCAGATATGCCTCCTCGTCAAGCGCCGGTTACTAGACAGACATTGGCCATTCCTCCACCAGAACAGGCAGATGTGCCACAGGCCGCAGAAGCTCCTAGACCAGAACAGGGCAGTACATCCAATGACCCAATGGATGTTACAGCAACACCTATGGAGACTTTACTGAAAAGGTTTCAATCCTTCAAGCCGCCTACTTTGAAAGGAACCGAGAACTCAGTTGAATGTGAAGGCTGGTTAGAGGATATGGAAATGTTGTTTGATTCCCTAGATTATGTTGGAAAACACGGCTCTCAGATCAATCACGATTGATACCCGGTGCAGCGGAAGTTTAAAAATTTTATTATGGAAAAATTCCATAGTGTAGGTATCAACCGTTTAACGATTAAATTATAAGTGTGTGTAAAATTAAATAACTATTATTAAATTTACCTTCAATCTCGAAGCGAGATTATTGGACACCACACAGATTTCTCTGCGCTTCTTGTATCTCCCTGGAACTGATGAACAAGCTTTCCTTCAATCAGGTCCACGAATAGAGGTTTAATCCCTCTGATAGATTGCACTAGAAAATCTATCAGAAGTTTTCTACGAAGAGAATAAACGAATTTGATTCGCTATTCCAGACTGCAATTCAAAATCACAGACCGGAAAATCTCAGGTAGAGTGAGGGAGGGTTGTACGGCCACTTTGAGAGAGAGGAGGCTAGGGGTTTTCGAAAAACCTGTCTCAAATTATGACCTGTTGTGTTGTGATTTCTGTACTGCAATAACTTATTTATAATGCAGGCCACTAACACCTTAGGGCCCATTAGTCATAAGTTGAGGCCCGACAAGCAAAGCCCGCATGTTCAGAAATTAATATAAAATTCATCGTGACTCCGATTGATAAACCGATTTTACCAATGTGCACAGAAACCATTTCTGCACATTTTAAAGTCAAGATAAATTTTCCTGAATCCGAATTCAGTGATTTCCAAAAAATGTCCATCCCTATGTCATTTTAGGAAATCCTACTCCCTTACTCTTATTTAAGAAGTCCAACTTCTTTATTCATTAAATTTAACTCTTTAAATTTAAACTATCTCAACGGGGATTAAAACTCCATTACACTGTGTGACCCTCAATGGTTCAGGGATACAGCTAGCCGTGGGCTCACAACTCCTTGTGACTCGGAACAACGATTTCCGACTTGCCCAACGAAATCATGGTAAATGCGCCTAGCAACATCGCCCCATGATTCCCTAGGTATTACTGATAGTGCCTACAAGAACCAGTAGATTTTGGTTAGCGTACAGTACGGTCCCTTCATCCATATATCCCGATCGAATCAACAACCATTGGTATATCGAGAGTCGCTCAAGATTCGATAACTATGCAATACATCTTGAAGATCAAATTAGTGACATCGCATGTGCTACTAAGAAACCATTTCTTAAATCACATCAAGTACTCTGGCCAGAGATTTGTCCACACTAATATCTCCTCAGATCGCATAGGATATCCACACTCGCAAGTATGTGGTGAATCCTTGACAACAATGCATCGACTCCTATATGTGTTGTAACTGTACCCAATCCCGACACCTGATGACCCCCATAGAGTCGGTAAACGAGTCAAAGCACAGTACTAGCATATAGAGTCTCCATGATGTTTCAAGTAGTAAGGACTAATGGTGTACAACCAAAACCACGGACTTTATCCACTCGATAAGTGATAACCACTTGGAAAGTCCGGATAGGGTAGTTCGATTATTCATCCTATGAATATCCATTTGCATGCTTCGAACATCTCCATGTTCCCTACCAATGAAACATGGTACTCCGCATCGCAAATGCTAGTCTCAAACTCGAGCGATCCTTATCCTTATTATCGGACGGCTCAATCGACTAGGAACAGTTTAGAATATACAGTGACTATAAGATGTATTTCATGATAGACATCCCCATGTTCTACCACATCTTACATACACTATAGTATATTCAAGGTCTTTATCAAAACAACAATAGTATATCATAATATAACAATATGAAGAAAGATAAAGTCATTGCCATTAATAAAAGTGTAAATTACATTAAACAAAAGATCGTTTGTACAAAGAGTCATCAAAGCCCATAGCCACAAGTTGGCTCACTGGGCACCCACTCTTTCAATCTCCCACTTGCCCTATAGCCAACTAGTCATACTACGTAGACCCATTGCTTCGCGATGTTTGTCAAACAATGGTCCTGGCAAGGGCTTAGTAAGCGGATCAGCGATATTGTCTGCAGAGGCCACTCGTTCGACAGTGATGTCTCCTCTTTCCACAATCTCCCGGATGATGTGGTATTTTCTCAGTACGTGTTTGGATCTTTGATGAGACCTTGGTTCCTTTTCTTGAGCAACGGCACCCGTGTTGTCACAGTACACCGGTACTGGACCAACAAATTCAGGAATGACGCCCAACTCTTGGACGAACTTCCTCATCCAAACGGCCTCTTTAGCAGCAGCTGATGCTGCAATGTATTCAGCCTCAGTGGTGGAATCCGTTGTGGTGTCCTGCTTGGAACTCTTCCAAGAGACAGCACCGCCATTGAGCATGAACACAAATCCAGAGGTTGACTTCGAGTCATCCACGTCACTTTGGAAGCTAGAGTCGGTATAGCCTTCCAATTTCAGATCTCGTCCTCCATATACCATGAACATATTCTTAGTCCTTCGTAAGTACTTAAGAATGTCCTTCACGGCTTTCCAATGCATTTGACCAGGATTAGCCTGATATCTGCTCGTGACACTCAGAGCAAATGCTACATCCGGTCTGGTAGATATCATCCCATACATGATACTACCTATAGCTGACGCATATGGTACATGTGTCATATTCTCTATCTCTGCATCAGTCTTGGGACACATAGACTTGGATAAAGAAACTCCATGACACATGGGTAGATGTCCTCTCTTGGACCCATCCATTGAAAACCGTTTCAATATGGTGTCGATGTAGGTTGATTGAGTGAGTCCTATCATTCTCTTAGATCTATCTCTATAGATCTGTATCCCAAGAATGTAGGATGCCTCACCCAAATCCTTCATCGAGAATCTACCTGATAACCATATCTTTGTTGACTGCAACATCCCTACATCATTCCCAATGAGTAGGATGTCATCAACATAAAGTACTAAGAATGTCACAGCATCCTTAACTACTTTCTTGTACACGCACGGTTCCTCTGGGTTCTTGATGAAACCAAAATCTTTTATTGTTTCATCAAATTTCTGGTTCCAACTTCTTGATGCTTGTTTTAGACCATAAATTGATCTCTGAAGCTTGCATACCTTATGCTCGCTTCCCATGGATGTGAACCCCTCAGGCTGCTTCATATAGATTTCTTCCTTAATGTCTCCATTAAGAAAAGCAGTCTTCACATCCATTTGCCATATCTCATAGTCATACCATGCAGCTATAGCAATAAGGATTCTTATGGACTTGAACATCGCAACTGGTGAAAAGGTTTCATCATAGTCAACTCCTTGTCTTTGAGTATAACCTTTCGCCACCAATCGCGCCTTGTAGGTCAATACCTTACCATCAGGCCCAATCTTTCTCTTGTAGTCCATTTACACCCTATTGGAACAATTGCATCGGGAGGATCTATTAAAGACCAAACTTGATTTGTATGCATCGAATCAATTTCCGACTGCATAGCTTCAAGCCATAAATTTGAATCCGCATCAGAAATTGCTTCCTTGAAGTTTCTTGGATCACATCCAATGTCGGGTTCATCTTGATCCCCTTCAAGAAGAAGACCATATCGAATAGGAGGTCTAGAAGTCCTCTCGGATCTTCTAGGTACAGGCGTGTCCAGTAATGGTTCCTGAGGCGTAGGATCGTTATTTTGTATTTCGTGTTCTTCTCGAACTTCTTCGAGTTCCATCATCTCGCCTTTCTTATCCAATAAGAACTCCTTCTCCAAGAAGGTGGCATTCCTAGAAACAAACACCTTTGTTTCAGCAGGATAATAGAAATAATATCCGATTGAATTCTTCGGATACCCTACAAAATAACATAAGCTGGATCGACTATCCAACTTATCTCCCACTGTCCGCTTCACGTAAGCTGGACATCCCCAAATCCTCAAGTACGAATACTTAGGAGCTTTGCCATTCCATAACTCGTATGGTGTTTTGTCCACTGCTTTAGTGTGGACGTTGTTCAACAACAATACCGCCGTTTCAAGCGCATAGCCCCAAAACGAAGGTGGAAGCTCAGTGAAGCTCATCATGGATCGAACCATGTCCAACAAAGTTCGATTACGACGCTCCGATACACCATTCAGCTGTGGTGTCATAGGAGGAGTCCACTGAGAGAGAATCCCATTCTCTTTTAGATAGTCCAAAAACTCGGTACTTAAGTATTCTCCACCTCGATCCGATTGAAGTGCTTTAATACTTTTACCTAGCTTGTTTTCTACTTCAGCCTTGAATTCTTTGAACTTTTCAAATGCTTCAGACTTATATTTCATTAAATATAAATACCCATACCTTGAATAATCGTCAGTAAAGGTAATGAAGTAGGTGTGGCCATATTGAGTCCCAACTCTAAATGGTCCACAAACATCTGTATGGATCAAATCCAACAGATTTTGACTACGCTCAGGCTTCCCCTTAAAAGGAGATTTAGTCATTTTCCCTTTTAGGCAGGATTCACAAGTAGGTAGAGAGTTAATATCAGACATATCAAACATGCCCTCTCCCACTAGCTTGTTCATCCTCCTTGAGGAAATATGACCTAGTCTAGAGTGCCAAAGTTTGCCGGGTTTTGACTATCGATTTTCCTTTTGTTTGTTGTTGCCGGTTTTCAATATAATTTATTGGAACGTCTTTCAGTTTTAAGTTGTATAGATCGTTTTCAAGTTGTCCATTTCCAATCAAACATTCATTCTTGTAAATATTGCAAATCCCATTCACAAAATTGCAAGAATAACCATCTCTATCTAGCATAGAAACAGAAATAATGTTTTTAATTAAATCCGGAACAAATAAAACATCTCTTAAAAATAACTTAAAACCGTTCTGCAAAATTAAACAAACATCTCCAATGGTTGTAGCTTCAACTCTGGAACCATTCCCGAGCCTCAGCTGGGTCTCACCCATTCTAAGCCTGCGACTTCTTGTCATCACCTGCAAATCATTGCAAATGTGAGATCCACATCCGGTATCCAATACCCAAGAAGTAGTATTAAGTGAAATGTTTATTTCAATATAGAACATACCCTTTGCAGTTCCCAACTGCTCTAGATATTCCTTGCAGTTGCGCTTCCAATGACCGGGCTTCTTGCAGTAATGGCAAACATCCTTGGATTTTCCATTGTTTGAAGCCTTTGTCTTGTGCTTCTTCTCGGGCTCGACTTTCTTGGGTGGGGCAGAACGTTTCTTGCCCTTCATACTTGGCCCCTTCTTAGCAGAAGATGAGGAGCCCACCAAGAAAGCTGGCTTATCCTTCTTAAGTGTGGATTCATATGTCACAAGCATATTGACCATCTCTTCAAGGGTGGCCTCTATCTTGTTCATATTAAAATTTACCACAAATCCGTCAAACGAAGAAGGAAGAGACAGAAGCAGTAAATCCACGTTGAGTTCATGCTCCAACACCAAATCAAGGGTCGCTAACTTTTGTATGAGCCAAATCACTCGTACCCCATGATCACGGACCGAAGTCCCTTCACGCATGCGATATGTCATCAGCTCCTTAACAGTAGCGAACCTTTCAGCCCTCGATTGAGCCCCAAAAAGTTCCTCGAGTTGAGCGTGAATGTCAGCAGCATTCACGGTGTCCTCAAATCGCCTCTGGAGTTCATCAGACATCGAGGCTTGCATATAGCATTTGGTCTTGATGTCATGGTCCCAACATGCATCAAGTTTGGCCAATTCCTCCGGACTTACGTCAGCTGGTGCTTCCTTCGGAGGTGATTTCTCTAACACGTAGAGCATTGTCTCCGAAGTCAAGACAATCTTCAACTTCCGGAACCATTCCGTATAGTTTGCGCCAGTTAACTTGTTTTGTTCGAGGATCGAGAATAATGGATTACGCGAATTCATTGTATGAAATACTGAAAAGAAAAACAGACATATATCAATGATTGTTTAAGCAATTTACTAAGACATAAAATAGGCGAATTTAATTTTATGAATCTCACTCCCACTATTTTAACAATTTCACTACCCTCTAGTGAAAGCGGGAAACTTTTTTCCTTAGTGAGAACATGGAGTCCAATTGACAAACTTATGGTCCCGAATAATATCAGCCAACCATAATTCTCAAAAGGTAGAGCCCAATTGCTTCCAAAGCAACCCCCATGTATTTACCTCATGTCCAATAAGGGCCCAATAATATGACGCCGTTTATAGTGACATGTCAAGATGACCCATCAATATTAAGTTGTGATGGACGGTCGCCATGTGGATCCCCCAATAATATGAGCCGATCCCATGGGAGTTCCACCCAACTTACAACATGTGTCGATCCAATGTACAGCTTTCCGACGGACGGGCCTCCCCAATAATATGAGCCGGACCGTATCCGCGGGTAGCATCACATACATTGACCGTTGATGGAAGGTAGGAACATTTAAACAAATTTAAATTTCCTTTATTTATCTTGATATCAATTTTAAATCATATTTAAAATGAGGGATTTTTAATTATGAAAATTTGTCTCATCATTTTTCAATTTATTGTATGCTTGCCGGATTCATACAATTATGTCTAAAACATGCATACAATCATAATATCATATATTATATATAGGATGATCGATTCCATTTCTAATTGACTCGTGGTTGCCAATCACGAGTCTTAGTCCAATCCTAGGTAATATGCAGTATGCAATGCAATCCTATTACATTAGCTTCCAATTTACATTTCTTCGTCTTTATTGTCTGCTGGGCCCACCATCTTCAAATCTTGATCTCCCACTAAATCTAATGTATTTACAATAAATAGCAATGACAAGTAGGGGATACATTTTAGGGGTGGGAACGGGCCATAAACCAAGCCCACTTTTATTACATATGACATTCATATTGGGCCATAAACCAGGCCCATTAATAAGACCAACAACAATAAAACAAATGTAAATTCCTAACATACACCTACAAAATTGGTCATGGCAATCGATCATCCTTATCCAATAACATTTAATTCAAAATTAATTTATTGGATATCATGCATATGGCAATTTAAATTTAAACAGGATAAAATCATATTTTATATATAAAATCATATTTTACATATAAAATCATATTTTACCTTTTATTAAATAAAATCATATTTTATCTACAGAATCTAATTTTATAGATAAAAATCATATTTTACTTAATATATACATAAGATCAAATCTTATCATCAATTGTACCAAAAATAATTGATTTCAAAATTCAATTTAAGGATAAAATATTAAAATTTTCCAAAAATTCAAATTTATCCAAAAATCAATTTTAAAATTTTCGGACTCGAACAATTCGATCCGATGCCTCGTGAACCAATCAAAAACAATTTTTGACCGGACCAAAAATAAAATTTTAACACATTAAAATTAATTTAAATAAAAAAAAAATTTTCCCGCGGGCCGCCTGGGACACTCCCGGGCCGGCCCGCACTCGTGGGCGCGGGCCGGGGCAGCCCGGCTGCCCCTTTAGGGCAGCGACAATCGCTGCCCTGGGCGGCGCCTGGCGCTGCCCTGGCGGCGCTGAGCGCCGCTCCTGGGCGGCGACGTGCGCCGCCCGGGGCAGCGACCGTCGCTGCCCCACCGGGCAGCGATCCAATCGCTGCCCGGGTTTTGCCCGAAAAAAAATTTTTTTTATTTAAAATATTTATTTTGTTTTAAAAAACCAAGACTCAAAAATTTTTGTACAATCGATTAATTTAATCGTTTGATCTGAGCAACCTGGCTCTGATACCACTGTTGGAAAACGCGGCTCTCAGATCAATCACGATTGATACCCGGTGCAGCGGAAGTTTAAAAATTTTATTATGGAACAATTCCATAGTGTAGGTATCAACCGTTTAACGATTAAATTATAAGTGTGTGTAAAATTAAATAACTATTATTAAATTTACCTTCAATCTCGAAGCGAGATTATTGGACACCACACAGATTTCTCTGCGCTTCTTGTATCTCCCTGGAACTGATGAACAAGCTTTCCTTCAATCAGGTCCACGAATAGAGGTTTAATCCCTCTGATAGATTGCACTAGAAAATCTATCAGAAGTTTTCTACGAAGAGAATAAACGAATTTGATTCGCTATTCCAGACTGCAATTCAAAATCACAGACCGGAAAATCTCAGGTAGAGTGAGGGAGGGTGTACGGCCACTTTGAGAGAGAGGAGGCTAGGGTTTTCGAAAAACCTGTCTCAAATTATGACCTGTTGTGTTGTGATTTATGTACTGCAATAACTTATTTATAATGCAGGCCACTAACACCTTAGGGCCCATTAGTCATAAGTTGAGGCCCGACAAGCAAAGCCCGCATGTTCAGAAATTAATATAAAATTCATCGTGACTCCGATTGATAAACCGATTTTACCAATGTGCACAGAAACCATTTCTGCACATTTTAAAGTCAAGATAAATTTTCCTGAATCCGAATTCAGTGATTTCCAAAAAATGTCCATCCCTATGTCATTTTAGGAAATCCTACTCCCTTACTCTTATTTAAGAAGTCCAACTTCTTTATTCATTAAATTTAACTCTTTAAATTTAACTATCTCAACGGGGATTAAAACTCCATTACACTGTGTGACCCTCAATGGTTCAGGGATACAGCTAGCCGTGGGCTCACAACTCCTTGTGACTCGGAACAACGATTTCCGACTTGCCCAACGAATCATGGTAAAGCGCCTAGCAACATCGCCCCATGATTCCCTAGGTATCACTGATAGTGCCTACAAGAACCAGTAGATTTTGGTTAGCGTACAGTACGGTCCCTTCATCCATATATCCCGATCGAATCAACAACCATTGGTATATCGAGAGTCGCTCAAGATTCGATAACTATGCAATACATCTTGAAGATCAAATTAGTGACATCGCATGTGCTACTAAGAAACCATTTCTTAAATCACATCAAGTACTCTGGCCAGAGATTTGTCACACTAATATCTCCTCAGATCGCATAGGATATCCACACTCGCAAGTATGTGGTGAATCCTTGACAACAATGCATCGACTCCTATATGTGTTGTAACTGTACCCAATCCCGACACCTGATGACCCCCATAGAGTCGGTAAACGAGTCAAAGCACAGTACTAGCATATAGAGTCTCCATGATGTTTCAAGTAGTAAGGACTAATGGTGTACAACCAAAACCGCGAACTTTATCCACTCGATAAGTGATAACCACTTGGAAAGTCCGGATAGGGTAGTTCGATTATTCATCCTATGAATATCCATTTGCATGCTTCGAACATCTCCATGTTCCCTACCAATGAAACGTGGTACTCCGCATCGCAAATGCTAGTCTCAAACTCGAGCGATCCTTATCCTTATTATCGGACGGCTCAATCGACTAGGAACAGTTTAGAATATACAGTGACTATAAGATGTATTTCATGATAGACATCCCCATCTGTTGAAAAACGCGGCTCTCAGATCAATCACGATTGATACCCGGTGCAGCGGAAGTTTAAAAATTTTATTATGGAACAATTCCATAGTGTGGGTATCAACCGTTTAACGATTAAATTATAAGTGTGTTGTAAAATTAAATAACTATTATTAAATTTTACCTTCAATCTCGAAGCGAGATTATTGGACACCACACAGATTTCTCTGCGCTTCTTGTATCTCCCTGGAACTGATGAACAAGCTTTCCTTCAATCAGGTCCACGAATAGAGGTTTAATCCATCTGATAGATTGCACTAGAAAATCTATCAGAAGTTTTCTACGAAGAGAATAAACGAATTTGATTCGCTATTCCAGACTGCAATTCAAAATCACAGACCGGAATTTCTCACGCAGAGAAGGGAGGGGCGGCCGAATTTGAGAGAGAGGAGGCTAGGGTTTTCGAAAAACCTGTCTCAAATTATGACCTGTTGTGTTTAATTTCTGTACTGCAATAACTTATTTATAATGCAGGCCACTAACATCTTAGGGCCCATTAGTCATAAGTTGAGGCCCGACAAGCAAAGCCCGCATGTTCAGAAATTAATATAAAATTCATCGTGACTCCGATTGATAAACCGATTTTACCAATGTGCACAGAAACCATTTCTGCACATTTTAAAGTCAAGATAAATTTTCCTGAATCCGAATTCAGTGGTTTCCAAAAATGTACATCCCTATGTCATTTTAGGAAATCCTACTCCCTTACTCTTATTTAAGAAGTCCAACTTCTTTATTCATTAAATTTAACTCTTTAAATTTAACTATCTCAACGGGGATTAAAACTCCATTACACTGTGTGACCCTCAATGGTTCAGGGATACAGCTAGCCGTGGGCTCACAACTCCTTGTGACTCGGAACAACGATTTTCGACTTGCCCAACGAATCATGGTAAAGCGCCTAGCAACATCGCCCCATGATTCCCTAGGTATCACTGATAGTGCCTACAAGAACCAGTAGATTTTGGTTCGCGTACAGTACGGTCCCTTCATCCATATATCCCGATCGAATCAACAACCATTGGTATATCGAGAGTCGCTCAAGATTCGATAACTATGCAATACATCTTGAAGATCAAATTAGTGACATCGCATGTGCTACTAAGAAACCATTTCTTAAATCACATCAAGTACTCTGGCCAAAGATTTGTCACACTAATATCTCCTCAGATCGCATAGGATATCCACACTCGCAAGTATGTGGTGAATCCTTGACAACAATGCATCGACTCCTATATGTGTTGTAACTGTACCCAATCCCGACACCTGATGACCCCCATAGAGTCGGTAAACGAGTCAAAGCACAGTACTAGCATATAGAGTCTCCATGATGTTTCAAGTAGTAAGGACTAATGGTGTACAACCAAAACCGCGGACTTTATCCACTCGATAAGTGATAACCACTTGGAAAGTCCGGATAGGGTAGTTCGATTATTCATCCTATGAATATCCATTTGCATGCTTCGAACATCTCCATGTTCCCTACCAATGAAACGTGGTACTCCGCATCGCAAATGCTAGTCTCAAACTCGAGCGATCCTTATCCTTATTCTCGGACGGCTCAATCGACTAGGAACAGTTTATAATATACAGTGACTATAAGATGTATTTCATGATAGACATCCCCATGTTCTACCACATCTTACATACACTATAGTATATTCAAGGTCTTTATCAAAACAACAATAGTATATCACAATATAACAATATGAAGAAAGATAAAGTCATTGCCATTAATAAAAGTGTAAATTACATTAAACAAAAGATCGTGTGTACAAAGAGTCATCAAAGCCCATAGCCACAAGTTGGCTCACTGGGCACCCACTCTTTCAATCTCCCACTTGCCCTATAGCCAACTAGTCATACTACGTAGACCCATTGCTTCGCGATGTTTGTCAAACAATGGTCCTGGCAAGGGCTTAGTAAGCGGATCAGCGATATTGTCTGCAGAGGCCACTCGTTCGACAGTGATGTCTCCTCTTTCCACAATCTCCCGGATGATGTGGTATTTCCTCAGTACGTGTTTGGATCTTTGATGAGACCTTGGTTCCTTTGCTTGAGCAACGGCACCCGTGTTGTCACAGTATACCGGGACTGGACCAACAAATTCAGGAATGACGGCCAACTCTTGGACGAACTTCCTCATCCAAACGGCCTCTTTAGCAGCAGCTGATGCTGTAATGTATTCAGCCTCAGTGGTGGAATCCGCTGTGGTGTCCTGCTTGGAACTTTTCCAAGAGACAGCACCGCCATTGAGCATGAACACAAATCCAGAGGTTGACTTCGAGTCATCCACGTCACTTTGGAAGCTAGAGTCGGTATAGCCTTCCAATTTCAGTTCTCGTCCTCCATATACCATAAACATATTCTTAGTCCTTCGTAAGTACTTAAGAATGTCCTTCACGGCTTTCCAATGCATTTGACCGGGATTAGCTTGATATCTGCTCGTGACACTCAGAGCAAATGCTACATCCGGTCTGGTAGATATCATCCCATACATGATACTACCTATAGCTGACGCATATGGTACATGTGTCATATTCTCTATCTCTTCATCAGTCTTGGGACACATAGACTTGGATAGAGAAACTCCATGACACATGGGTAGATGTCCTCTCTTGGACCCATCCATTGAATACCGTTTCTATATGGTGTCGATGTAGGTTGATTGAGTGAGTCCTATCATTCTCTTAGATCTATTTCTATAGATCTGTATCCCAAGAATGTAGGATGCCTCACCCAAATCCTTCATCGAGAATCTACCTGATAACCATATCTTTGTTGACTGCAACATCCCTACATCATTCCCAATGAGTAGGATGTCATCAACATAAAGTACTAAGAATGTCACAGCATCCTTAACTACTTTCTTGTACACGCACGGTTCCTCCGGGTTCTTGATGAAACCAAAATCTTTTATTGTTTCATCAAATTTCTGGTTCCAACTTCTTGATGCTTGTTTTAGACCATAAATTGATCTCTGAAGCTTGCATACCTTATGCTCGCTTCCCATGGATGTGAACCCCTCAGGCTGCCTCATATAGATTTCTTCCTTAATGTCTCCATTAAGAAAAGCAGTCTTCACATCCATTTGCCATATCTCATAGTCATACCATGCAGCTATGGCAATAAGGATTCTTATGGACTTGAACATTGCAACTGGTGAAAAGGTTTCATCATAGTCAACTCCTTGTCTTTGAGTGTAACCTTTCGCCACCAATCGCGCCTTGTAGGTCAATACCTTACCATCAGGCCCAAGCTTTCTCTTGTAGATCCATTTACACCCTATTGGAACAATTCCATCAGGAGGATCTACTAAAGACCAAACTTGGTTTGTATGCATTGAATCCAATTCAGACTGCATAGCTTCAAGCCATAAATTTGAATCCGCATCAGAAATTGCTTCCTTGAAGTTTCTTGGATCACATCCAATGTCGGGTTCATCTTGATCCCCTTCAAGAAGAAGACCATATCGAACAGGAGGTCTAGAAGTCCTCTCGGATCTTCTAGGTTCAGGCGTGTCTAGTAATGGTTCCTGAGGCGTAGGATCGTTATTTTGTATTTCGGGTTCTTCTCGAACTTCTTCGAGTTCCATCATCTCGCCTTTCTTATCCAATAAGAACTCCTTCTCCAAGAAGGTGGCATTCCTAGAAACAAACACTTTTGTTTCAGCAGGATAATAGAAATAATATCCGATTGAATTCTTCGGATACCCTACAAAATAACATAAGCTGGATCGACTATCCAACTTATCTCCCACTGTCCGCTTCACGTAAGCAGGACATCCCCAAATCCTCAAGTATGAATACTTAGGAGCTTTGCCATTCCATAACTCGTATGGTGTTTTGTCCACTGCTTTAGTGTGGACGTTGTTCAACAACAATACCGCCGTTTCAAGCGCATAGCCCCAAAACGAAGGTGGAAGTTCAGTGAAGCTCATCATGGATCGAACCATGTCCAACAAAGTTCGATTACGATGCTCCGATACACCATTCAGCTGTGGTGTCATAGGAGGAGTCCATTGAGAGAGAATCCCATTCTCTTTCAGATAGTCCAAAAACTCGGTACTCAAGTATTCTCCACCTCGATCCGATCGAAGTGCTTTAATACTTTTACCTAGCTTGTTTTCTACTTCAGCCTTGAATTCTTTGAACTTTTCAAATGCTTTAGACTTATATTTCATTAAATATAAATACCCATACCTTGAAAAATTATCAGTAAAGGTAATGAAGTAGGTGTGGCCATGTTGAGTCCCAACTCTAAATGGTCCACAAACATCTGTATGGATCAAATCCAACAGATTTTGACTACGCTCAGGTTTCCCCTTAAAAGGAGATTTAGTCATTTTCCCTTTTAGGCAGGATTCACAAGTAGGTAGAGAGTTAATATCAGACATATCAAACATGCCCTCTCCCACTAGCTTGTTCATCCTCCTTGAGGAAATATGACCTAGTCTAGCGTGCCAAAGGTTTGCCGGGTTTTGACTATCGATTTTCCTTTTGTTTGTTGTCGCCGGTTTATCAATATAATTTATTTATTGGAACGTCTTTTAGTTTTAAGTTGTATAGATCGTTTTCAAGTTGTCCATTTCCAATCAAACATTCATTCTTGTAAATATTGCAAATCCCATTCACAAAATTGCAAGAATAACCATCTCTATCTAGCATAGAAACAGAAATAATGTTTTTAATTAAATCCGGAACAAATAAAACATCTCTTAAAAATAACTTAAAACCGTTCTGCAAAATTAAACAAACATCTCCAATGGCTGTAGCTTCAACTCTGGAACCATTCCCGAGCCTCAGCTGGGTCTTACCCATTCTAAGCCTGCGACTTCTTGTCATCACCTGCAAATCATTGCAAATGTGAGATCCACATCCGGTATCCAATACCCAAGAAGTAGTATTAAGTGAAATGTTTATTTTAATATAGAACATACCCTTTGCAGTTCCCAACTGCTCTAGATATTCCTTGCAGTTGCGCTTCCAATGACCGGGCTTCTTGCAGTAATGGCAAACATCCTTGGATTTTCCATTGTTTGAAGCCTTTGTCTTGTGCTTCTTCTCGGGCTCGACTTTTTTGGGTGGGGCAGAACGTTTCTTGCCCTTAATACTTGGCCCCTTCTTAGCAGAAGATGAGGAGCCCACCAAGAAAGTTGGCTTATCCTTCTTAAGTGTGGATTCATATGTCACAAGCATATTGACCATCTCTTCAAGGGTGGCCTCTATCTTGTTCATATTAAAATTTACCACAAATCCGTCAAATGAAGAAGGAAGAGACAGAAGCAGTAAATCCACGTTGAGTTCATGCTCCAACACCAAATCAAGGGTCGCTAACTTTTGTATGAGCCAAATCACTCGTACCCCATGATCACGGACCGAAGTCCCTTCACGCATGCGACACGTCATTAGCTCCTTAACAGTAGCGAACCTTTCAGCCCTCGATTGAGCCCCAAAAAGTTCCTTGAGTTGAGCGTGAATGTCAGCAGCATTCACGGTGTCCTCAAATCGCCTCTGGAGTTCATCAGACATCGAGGCTTGCATATAGCATTTGGTCTTGATGTCATGGTCCCACCATGCATCAAGTTTGGCCAATTCCTCCGGACTTACGTCAGCTGGTGCTTCCTTCGGAGGTGATTTCTCTAACACGTAGAGCATCTTCTCCGAAGTCAAGACAATCTTCAACTTCCGGAACCATTCCGTATAGTTTGCGCCAGTCAACTTGTTTTGTTCGAGGATCGAGAATAATGGATTACGCGAATTCATTGTATGAAATACTGAAAAGAAAAACAGACATATATCAATGATTGTTTAAGCAATTTACTAAGACATAAAATAGGCGAATTTAATTTTATGAATCTCACTCCCACTATTTTAACAATTTCACTACCCTCTAGTGAAAGCGGGAAACTTTTTCCTTAGTGAGAACATGGAGTCCAATTGACAAACTTATGGTCCCGAATAATATCAGCCAACCATAATTCTCAAAAGGTAGAGCCCAATTGCTTCCAAAGCAACCCCCATGTGTTTACCTCATGTCCAATAAGGGCCCAATAATATGACGCCGTTTAAAGTGACATGTCAAGATGACCCATCAATATTAAGTTGTGATGGACGGTCGCCATGTGGATCCCCCAATAATATGAGTCAATCCCATGGGAGTTCTACCCAACTTACAACATTTGTCGATCCAATGTACAGCTTTCCGATGAACGGGCCCCCCCAATAATATGAGCCGGACCGTATCTGCGGGTAGCATCTCATACATTGACCGTTGATGGAAGGTAGGAATATTTAAACAAATTTAAATTTCCTTTATTTATCTTGATATCAATTTTAAATCATATTTAAAATGAGGGATTTTTAATTATAAAAAATTTGTCTCATCATTTTTCAATTTATTGTATGCTTGCCGGATTCATACAATTATGTCTAAAACATGCATACAATCATAATATCATATATTATATATAGGATGATCGATTCCATTTCTAATTGACTCGTGGTTGCCAATCACGAGTCTTAGTCCAATCCTAGGTAATATGCAGTATGCAATGCAATCCTATTACATTAGCTTCCAATTTACATTTCTTCGTCTTTATTGTCTGCTGGGCCCACCATCTTCAAATCTTGATCTCCCACTAAATCTAATGTATTTACAATAAATAGCAATGACAAGTAGGGGATACATTTTAGGGGTGGGAACGGGCCATAAACCAAGCCCACTTTTATTACATATGACATTCATATTGGGCCATAAACTAGGCCCATTAATAAAACCAACAACAATAAAACAAATGTAAATTCCTAACATACACCTACAAAATTGGTCATGGCAATCGATCATCCTTATCCAATAATATTTAATTCAAAATTAATTTATTGGATATCATGCATATGGCAATTTAAATTTAAACAGGATAAAATCATATTTTATATATAAAATCATATTTTACATATAAAATCATATTTTACCTTTTATTAAATAAAATCATATTTTATCTACAGAATCTAATTTTATAGATAAAATCATATTTTACTTAATATATACATAAGATCAAATCTTATCACCAATTGTACCAAAAATAATTGATTTCAAAATTCAATTTAAGGATAAAATATTAAAATTTTTCAAAAATTCAAATTTATCCAAAAATCAATTTTAAAATTTTCGGACTCGAACAATTCGATCCGATGCCTCGTGAACCAATCAAAAACAATTTTTGACCGGACCAAAAATAAAATTTTAACACATTAAAATTAATTTAAATAAAAAAATAATTTTTCACGCGGGCCGCCCGGGACACTCCCGGGCCGGCCCGCACCCGTGGGCGCGGGCCGGGGCAGCCCGGCTGCCCCTTTAGGGCAGCGACAATCGCTGCCCTGGCGGCGCCGTGCGCCGCCCGGGGCAGCAACCGTCGCTGCCCCACCGGGCAGCGATCCAATCGCTGCCCTGGTTTTGCCCGAAAAAATTTTTTTTTTTTTTATTTAAAATATTTATTTTGTTTTAAAAAAAACCAAGACTCAAAAAATTTTTGTACAATCGATTAATTTAATCGTTTGATCTGAGAAACCTGGCTCTGATACCACTGTTGAAAAACGCGGCTCTCAGATCAATCACGATTGATACCCGGTGCAGCGGAAGTTTAAAAATTTTATTATGGAACAATTCCATAGTGTGGTATCAACCGTTTAACGATTAAATTATAAGTGTGTGTAAAATTAAATAACTATTATTAAATTTTACCTTCAATCTCGAAGCGAGATTATTGGACACCACACAGATTTCTCTGCGCTTCTTGTATCTCCCTGGAACTGATGAACAAGCTTTCCTTCAATCAGGTCCACGAATAGAGGTTTAATCCCTCTGATAGATTGCACTAGAAAATCTATCAGAAGTTTTCTACGAAGAGAATAAACGAATTTGATTCGCTATTCCAGACTGCAATTCAAAATCACAGACCGGAATTTCTCACGCAGAGAAGGGAGGGGCGGCCGAATTTGAGAGAGAGGAGGCTAGGGTTTTCGAAAAACCTGTCTCAAATTATGACCTGTTGTGTTTAATTTCTGTACTGCAATAACTTATTTATAATGCAGGCCACTAACACCTTAGGGCCCATTAGTCATAAGTTAAGGCCCGACAAGCAAAGCCCGCATGTTCAGAAATTAATATAAAATTCATCGTGACTCTGATTGATAAACCGATTTTACCAATGTGCACAGAAACCATTTCTGCACATTTTAAAGTCAAGATAAATTTTCCTGAATCCGAATTCAGTGGTTTCCAAAAATGTACATCCCTATGTCATTTTAGGAAATCCTACTCCCTTACTCTTATTTAAGAAGTCCAACTTCTTTATTCATTAAATTTAACTCTTTAAATTTAACTATCTCAACGGGGATTAAAACTCCATTACACTGTGTGACCCTCAATGGTTCAGGGATACAGCTAGCCGTGGGCTCACAACTCCTTGTGACTCGGAACAACGATTTCCGACTTGCCCAACGAATCATGGTAAAGCGCCTAGCAACATCGCCCCATGATTCCCTAGGTATCACTGATAGTGCCTACAAGAACCAGTAGATTTTGGTTCGCGTACAGTACGGTCCCTTCATCCATATATCCCGATCGAATCAACAACCATTGGTATATCGAGAGTCGCTCAAGATTCGATAACTATGCAATACATCTTGAAGATCAAATTAGTGACATCGCATGTGCTACTATGAAACCATTTCTTAAATCACATCAAGTACTCTGGCCAGAGATTTGTCACACTAATATCTCCTCAGATCGCATAGGATATCCACACTCACAAGTATGTGGTGAATCCTTGACAACAATGCATCGACTCCTATATGTGTTGTAACTGTACCCAATCCCGACACCTGATGACCCCCATAGAGTCGGTAAACGAGTCAAAGCACAGTACTAGCATATAGAGTCTCCATGATGTTTCAAGTAGTAAGGACTAATGGTGTACAACCAAAACCGCGGACTTTATCCACTCGATAAGTGATAACCACTTAGAAAGTCCGGATAGGGTAGTTCGATTATTCATCCTATGAATATCCATTTGCATGCTTCGAACATCTCCATGTTCCCTACCAATGAAACGTGGTACTCCGCATCGCAAATGCTAGTCTCAAACTCGAGCGATCCTTATCCTTATTCTCGGACGGCTCAATCGACTAGGAACAGTTTAGAATATACAGTGACTATAAGATGTATTTCATGATAGACATCCCCATGTTCTACCACATCTTACATACACTATAGTATATTCAAGGTCTTTATCAAAACAACAATAGTATATCACAATATAACAATATGAAGAAAGATAAAGTCATTGCCATTAATAAAAGTGTAAATTACATTAAACAAAAGATCGTTTGTACAAAGAGTCATCAAAGCCCATAGCCACAAGTTGGCTCACTGGGCACCCACTCTTTCACCATGTTCTACCACATCTTACATACACTATAGTATATTCAAGGTCTTTATCAAAACAACAATAGTATATCATAATATAACAATATGAAGAAAGATAAAGTCATTGCCATTAATAAAAGTGTAAATTACATTAAACAAAAGATCGTTTGTACAAAGAGTCATCAAAGCCCATAGCCACAAGTTGGCTCACTGGGCACCCACTCTTTCAGATTATGCAGATGACAGAAGAGTCAGACTGATTGGGCACCAACTACACGAGGTTGCCAAGAGTTGGTGGATAACAACCAAGAGAGCTCTTGAAAATCAAGGTACACCTATCACTTGGAAAGTATTTACAAAAGAATTTTATCAACGTTTCTTTCCAGTGTCGTACAGAAAGGACAAGGGTGCAGAGTTTGCAAATCTGAAACAGGGGAATCTGAATATAGAAGAGTACGTTGCCAAGTTCTCTACATTACTAAAGTTTGCTCCACATGTAGCTGGAAGTGAAGAAGCCAAAGCTGATCAGTTCATTAATGGACTGAATCCAGATGTCTTTACCCTTGTGAACTCTGGAAGGCCAAATAACTTTGCTGATGCACTTGATAGAGCAAAGGGAGTGGAGACTGGTTTGATAAACAGAGAGGAGCATCGTTTGTCTCACAGTCTCAACGACAACCACAACCCCCAGCTCAGTTTCAACAATCATCTCCTAGATTTGAGGGAGGTAGCAGCAGCGGTGGTAAGAAAGATTATCTGAAAGCAAAAGGAAAGCAGTTTAAGAAGTCAGGCAGTGGTTCATCCAGCTCTAGTTGGCCAAGACAGAGCAGTGTTGGGCAGGGTTCAGGCTATACAGGAATGTATTGCAACAAATGTGGAGGAAGACATCCTAGTGATCAGTGCAGAGGTGTGTCTGGGAATTGCAACATATGTCATCAGCCAGGACATTTTGCTAAAGTATATCCACAGCGTGGTTCAGTGAGGTCTCAAGGTGCGGGGTCATCACGATCAGTGACTCAGCCTAAAAGGCAAGCATCTACTGTACACTCCTTCCAGCCACAGCCTCAGCAACAGAATAGAGCAGGAGGTAGTCAAGTAACGAATCAACCTCCAAGACAACAAGCTCGAGTCTTTGCCTTGACTGAAGAGCAGGCTCAGGCAGCACCTGACGACGTTATAGCAAGTAACTGTACTCTTTGTGGTTATCCTGCTTATGTGCTCATAGATACAGGTGCACCCCATACGTTTATATCTGAACAATTTGCTATATTACATGCATTGCCTGTTGAGTCATTATCTGTTGTAGTATCTATATCTTCACCTTTGGGGAGCGGTATAGTATCAGTGAAATCTGTCAGAAATTGTATACTACAGTTTGAATGTAATGTGATAGAAATAGATTGTATTGTGCTTGGGTTGTCAGACTTTGATTGCATTATCGGAATCGATATGTTAACCAAGTACAGGGCTACCGTAGACTGTTTTCAGAAAGTTGTGAGATTCAGACCAGAAATGGCAGGGGAATGGAAATTCTATGGTAAAGGTTCGAGATCTCGAATACCTTTGATATCAGTTCTATCTATGACTCATTTATTGCAGAAAGGGTCAGAGGGATTCCTTGTTTATGTGGTAGATGTGCTGAAAACTAGCCCAGATTTGGCAGATCTGCCAGTGGTTAGTGAGTTTGCTGATGTCTTTCCAGATGAAATTCCAGGATTACCTCCAGCCCGAGAGATAGACTTCAGTATTGAATTGATGCCAGGTACGTTACCGATTTCTAAAGCACCTTACAGAATGGCACCAATAGAGTTGAAAGAGTTAAAAGACCAACTTGAAGATCTTTTAGCATAAGGGTACATTAGACCGAGTGTTTCACCCTGGGGCGCTCCGGTTCTATTTGTACGGAAGAAAGACGGCTCAATGAGACTTTGCATTGACTACCGGCAACTGAACAATGAAACGGTAAAGAATAAATATCCATTGCCTAGAATAGATGATTTGTTTGACCAGTTGCAGGGTTCCTCAGTGTATTCCAAGATTGATTTACGATCTGGATATCATCAGTTGAGAGTTCGGGATGAAGATATACCGAAGACCGCATTTAGAACGAGGTATGGTCATTTTGAGTTTATCGTTATGCCGTTTGGTCTGACGAATGCTCCAGCAGTATTTATGGGTCTTATGAATAGAGTATTTTAGAAATATCTCGATGACTTTGTTATTATCTTTATTGACGATATTCTGATTTATTCTAAGAATATGTGTGATCATGCCGAGCATCTCAGAATTATTTTAAAGACTTTGAGAACAGAAAAGTTGTATGCCAAACTGTCAAAGTGTGAATTTTGGTTGAAGAAAGTGGTCTTCCTTGGGCATATTATATCCGGAGATGGGATTTCTGTTGATCCTAGCAAAGTTGAAGCAGTGATCAGTTGGCCTAGACCGACATCTGTACCAGAGATACGGAGTTTTATGGGCTTAGCAGGTTATTATCGTAGATTTATTAAAGATTTCTCCAGTATTGCCAAGCCTATTACTCAATTGACTCAGAAAAATGCACCGTATGTCTGGACTGAAGCATGTGAAGCCAGTTTCCTTGAGTTGAAAAAGAGATTGACAAGTGCACCAGTTTTGACTATTTCTTCAGGTACTGGTGATTTTACTGTATATTGTGATGCTTCTCACAGGGGATTAGGTTGTGTGCTTATGCAGCGAGGACATGTTATTGCTTATGCCTCAAGACAACTAAAGTCACACAAGACCAGATATCCTATCCATGACCTGGAACTTGCAGCCATCGTATTTGCATTGAAGATATGGCGACATTATCTATACGGTGAGAAATTTGAGATTTATTCTGACCATAAAAGTTTGAAATATCTATTTTCACAGTCTGAGCTGAATATGAGGCAACGAAGATGGTTAGATTTACTGAAATATTTTGACTGTGAGATTAAATATTATCCGGGAAAGTCCAATGCAGCTGCAGATGCCTTGAGTAGAAAGGTATGTGCCTTATCCTTATCTACGATAGGTATCACTAAATTGGTAGAAGATTTCGGTGTTTCTGGATTGATATTTGAAACAGATATGAAGTCTATCAGAATTTGTGCACTTCAAGCTGAGCCAGAATTGTTAGTCAGAATCAAAGAAGCACAAAAAAATTATCAGAGTATTCAGAAGTCTGTTGACATGGTCAGATCAGGGCATCAGTCTGAATACAAGGTTAGTGTAGATGGTGTTTTATATGTGAATAACAGACTTGTTGTTCCAGATATTTCAGATTTGAAACAGCAGATATTAAAAGAGGCTCATTGTAGCAGATACAGTGTTCATCCTGGTGGCAGAAAAATGTACAATGATTTGAAAACTCAGTATTGGTGGAAACAAATGAAATCTGATGTTACAGAGTTTGTATCTCGTTGTCTGAATTGCCAGCAGGTAAAGGCTGAAAGAAAGAAACCAGGTGGTTTATTGCATAGCTTACCTATTCCAGAATGGAAGTGGGATCATATTTATATGGATTTCATAACGAAGCTATCGCGTTCATCCAGAGGTTGTGATGCTGTTTGGGTAATTATTGACAGATTGACGAAATCAGCCTATTTTATTCCGTACAGAATGACATACAGACAAAATCAGATGGGAGAGATTTATGTCAGAGAAGTGGTAAGATTACATGGTGTGCCTAAATCTATCATTTCAGATCGAGACCCTAGATTTACATCGCACTTTTGGCACAGGTTGCAACAAGCTCTTGGTACTCGATTGCATTTGAGTACTGCATATCATCCTCAGACTGACGGACAGTCAGAGCGGACTATCCAGACACTCGAGGATATGCTTAGAGCTGTAGTGCTAGATTTTGGCACTAGTTGGCAAGATTCATTACCACTTGTGGAGTTCTCATACAATAACAGCTACCAGACTAGTATCGAGATGGCTCCATTTGAAGCATTGTACGGAAAGAAATGCAGATCTCCTCTTTATTGGGATGATATTTCAGAGACACCTGATATTGGGCCATATATGATTCGAGAGATGACCGAGAAAGTAAGACTGATTCAGAAAAGAATGAAAACAGCACAAGATCGACAAGCCAAATATGCAAATGTCAGACGCAGGCCTTTGTGTTTTGAACAGGGGGACAGAGTATTCTTGAAGATTTCACCTTTCAGAGGCACAGTCAGATTCGGCAAGAGAGGGAAATTATCTCCACGATTTATCGGTCCTTACGAAATTCTCGAGAAGATAGGCAATCTTTCCTATAGACTTGCTCTTCCTCCAGCTCTTTCTGGAATACATGATGTCTTTCATGTTTCTATGCTACAGAAGTATCAGCCTGATATTTCTCATGTTATCCAGCCAGATGAAGCAGAATTAGATGAGACTCTGAGTTACTTCGAGAAACCGATACAGATAATTGATCAGAAAGAAAAACAACTCAGAAACAAGACTATTCCTCTTGTGAAAGTTCAGTGGAGTAGACATGGAGTTGAAGAAGCAACTTGGAAGTCGAATCAGATATGAAACAACGCTTTCCAGACCTATTTCACTGATGTGAGTCATCTTCAGTATTTCTGTTATTTCTTTCTCTTATATGCGTACAGATTGCATGAGATTTCGAGGACGAAATCATATCTTAGTGGGGGAGAATTGTAAGGCCCGAGATTATTTAATTTTAATCCGAGAATATTTAATTTGAGAATTTTTGGAGTTTAGATTTAAATTTTAATATTCTTAAATTATTTAGGATTGAAATTGAATTAAAAAGAAGTTTCAAGGGTCAATTTGCAAATAGTGAAGAGATGAGGGGCTAAAGTGCAATTTTGACATTTTGAGTGGGACACTTGTCTACACATGCATATTCACGTGTATTACCACCATTTTGCATCAGATTTATCAGATTATTCAGTCAAGAAACCGAGAGCTATCTTCTTCCTTGCAAATTTCATCTTAAATCTTCAATATCTCAAGATCCGTCCGATCGAATTAAATTCCGGGCATAGTTCTGCGATCCTTGAAAGAAGAGCTTCGATTTGGTGTAAGTATCTTTATGATTCAGGATATTTCGAAATTGTGTGTGTGAAGAACTTAGAATTTGAGTATGGATTTATGTTCTTGAGATTCTATGTGTTGTATTATCGCAATCGGGTCGAAGATTGGATGCCGTTTCTATTTCTTATGAATTTTTCAGCATGTATTTCGAAATGGTAGCTGCTGATATGCTGGTATATGGATGTATTTTGGCTGGTATATCATGTATTTGAAGTAGATATGAATGATAGATTGGTTGGATTTTAGTTTCGGTTACCGATTCCGTACCGTTACGCCGTCGGTTTGAAAAATGATCAAGTTTGAGTCTAGATTGTTTGAGCTGAGTATTTTATGAGTTCTTGCTGATGTTCTTAGGGATGTTTGATGTATTTTCAGATTGAAAACATGGGAGTTCAAGTTAATAATCACGACTTCGAAACCGATCGACGGAATAACAAGGTTTGTGACTTGTTAGCCTTGAAGATTGAGAAGAGTATGAGCAGATTTTGATTGTGTTCTTGTTGTGCAGCTAGATCAGATTTGAAGAGACTTGAAACCAAGTTTGAAAGGTATAAGACAACCTTAGAATAAGGGCTTTGAATATTCAAGAGGTTTCCTTGAATGCCCTTTTCAAAACCACATACTATGTGCTTATATGTGTTGTATTTGCATACTTACTTGCTTGTTTGACTTAGCTTGTTATTAGTTGGCTTTTACTCTTATGCTTCTAGATTTTGATGCATTCATCTTGAGCCAACAACCCTTTGAGATTTGAAATGGCAGATTCTCCAAAAGAATACGGATGTTTGGATATATATAAAGGAACCTAGGAGATAGATCAACTCCTATGGTTAGAAACTTGATATAGTATTCCAAAGTCCGGGAAAAGAGCTCAACGCCACCCCGAAATGAAGAGTAGGTGGGAGATTTGTTGTGTTCTTATTCCCCGGGATCCCAAGAACCGATATAGAACTTGATAGCAGATTTTTAAAATCATGCATTGCAATAGATTGGTTTAATGCTTGTTGAGATGTTTCTATGAGTATTTCTTTGAACTATATGTTATGCATGATCTAGTTGTTTTATACTGGGATTCAATTCTCACCGGAGATATCCGGCTATTTCTATGTTTGTATGTGTGCATGGGAATAGATGGGGCGAGCACAGGACAAAGAAGGTTGTAAGAAGAACGAGATCAAGATTAGCATGTGGTGATTTCGGGTATAAGAAGTAGAGTTGTTGTCAACCTTTGTATCTAGATCTTGTGTATGTTTTGTTATAAACATTTGCACATAAAGACTTGTATGTATGGCAAGAATAAGAGCATTTGAACATATAGATATGTAGGTTTGTCAAGAACAAGAGTATGTAAGATCTTATGGTTGTATGTCAAGTTCCTTGTTTAGTTACTTGATTAGCTCATGGATTTGCATGTTTTCATCTAGATTTTGATGTTAAATTCATGCTATATATGTTTGTCAATGTTTGAGAATCAAAACAGGGACAAAGACATCATTTTTCAGCTGTTTGGAAGGCAAATCAGAGGGCCAGGCGCGCCCGCCCAGCCCAGAGGCGCGCCCGCGCCTAACCAAGGTACTTTGAGTGCCTTGGCCCGAGCCCTATGCGCGCCCGCATCACATGAGGCGCGCCCGCGCGTCAAGGTCTACTAAAAAAAAAAAAAAAAAAATTTGTTGATCTTTTGCGACGTGTTTTCGCGTCGCCAAATGTATGGTTTTGCGTCGCCAAATGTCCTGTATTATTTATTTGATTTTTAAGCAGATTAATATTATGATTGAAAATTTCTTGTTATTAATCGCCCTATAAGATGAGATTAGCACCCGAGGTCCCCACATATTTTGATCACAAGGAAGAGCAGCTTAGATGTAAGTTAGCTCAATGATTACAATGTGATTGAAGAAGTGATCTGAATCGATCAGAGAAAAGAATAGAAGAATATATAAACCGAAATGATATCAGAAAGATATCCAGAACTTACAAAATTGAAGTAAGTACTACGTCAGGTAACTTCACATTGAAGAGAGTCAGTAGTAAGATTGGTTGAGATTTCGAGGACAAAATCATTCCATAGAGGGGAGGAATTGTAAGGCTCTGAAAATATTAAGTTATTAATTACGAAATTTGAGATTTAAATTTCGAATATTGGAAAATATTCAATTGGATTATTTATAAAAATTAGAGATTTAATTTTCGAGTTGAGAATATTTAATTTGAGAATTTTCGGATTTTGAGATTTAAATTTCGGGATTCTTAAATTAAAAGATTTAAATATTTGAATTGAATATTTTGAAATTTAAGATGAAAATTCCGAGTTTCGGGAATTGAAGAGGATTTTATGAGAAGGTGAAACTCGAGCAGGGACTGTTTTGCAAATATCGAAGTTTCAAGGGCTAGAATGCAATTTATCTTTTTAATTTTAATCCAAGAATATTTAATTTAAGAATTTTGGAGTTTAGATTTAAATTCTAATATTCTTAAATTATTTCGGATTGAAATGGAATTAAAAATATTGGTCGAGGATTATTTTGCAATTTGTGAATGTTTCAGGGACTAAACTTCAATTTGGCTTGAATATATCCTTTTCTCACTTGATTAGTCAGCCTATACACGTGAATACCATCAGAAGAAGAAGAAACCAGAGAAGTCGAGAAAATCTTTTCTCACGCCATTTTTGTTCTTTCCAAACCTTCGATTTTCGACATCCGTCCGTCAGAATTCAGATTTGAACATATATTCGCGATCACCTCTTCAAAAGCTTCGTTTTAGTGTAAGTTTTCTTAAGTTCTATCGCACTTTGAGTTTTGGTGTGAAGATGGAATTTAAGTATTATTGTTTATATATGTTCATGAACTCGTTGCGATAACGTATTCGAAGACGGATCAGAAATAGAACGTTATTCGGATTTGTTATGGATTTTAGAAGCAATTTTCGAATACTTTCAATTATGAATTGTTGAATTGAACGTGTATATGTTGATATGAGTATGGTTGTGTGATGTTTATTATTGTGATATTGAGTTAGATATAGTTTGGATTACCGAATTTGCACCGTTACGCCGCCGGTTCAAGAATTTTATAGCTTTTGGAATTGTGATTGTTGAGCTGAATATAAGGGAATGTCTTGATGATATTTATAGATCTTTCTAATTCATTTTCAGCTTTGGTAAGAAGCTATCGAGTTCGAGAATTTGGAAGTCGAATCGGAGAAGCTTTGATCAAAATTTGAAATGATTTTGCTCTTGTGATTGAAGTTGAATATGAATGAAGATTGATATGTTGATTGATTTGAATATAATATATGTTGCTTCAATTTAAGATTTATATTGAAGTTTGACGACTCGAGAATGCAGCTATTGAAACGGAAGTGAATAGCTCTAGATTCGGAGCAACTTAACCACGACTAAACAACTGAAAGGTATAAGATGACATCGAGAGTCAAGGATTCAAAACTCGAGAATGATGCTTTTGGAGTTGTCCCGATAAACCACATACTTGTTCTCTTTATTCTTGATTTAGAATTTGATGTTGTCGATCCATCTCAGGTAGTGAATCTTTATTGAGTTATATATGATATGAAGAATATTGAATTGATTCTAGTGCCAAGGTCAAATGGACCTTATTTTCGAGTTTTATGAGATGACGGCCAATGGATATCTATGTCAAGATCGTATACGAATCTTGATGGCAGTGATTTATTATGAATCAATTCTTTGTTAGCGCGCTATATAAATCTATTGATTTGTAGTATGATTTGAAGTATTGATTGAAACTTTGATTTGAATTATTTAGAAATGAATTGATATGAACTTTATGTATATGTCTTTTATAGTGCGAGTTATATTCTCACCGGATTTTTTTGGCTGTTGTCTTGTTTTGTATGTGTGCATGGCAACAGGTGGGGCAGGAGCTGACCAAAACTGATATGGGTAGCTCGTGAGAGAGTTGTAGATGTGGGCACTCGGTTTGTAGCTGAAATGATGTATTTGAGATCTTGTCAAGCATGCTAGAAGATTATGCTTGTAGTAGTTTGAAGAACATTAGTTGAGTTTTGTATATAACTAGTTCTTTTGATGTCACTCAAACTACTTAGTTGTTGTAGCTAATGCTTGTAGACATGATTAGATCTTGTTCTATGTATATGGACATATTTGAGACTTCATAGAACATGGATTGGAATGATATGAAGGATAAAATTTATGTTGCAGAAAAACAGAGCATGCTTCTGCTCAGGCAGTGCCCGAGATAAGTTTTATTGCGGTCCGAGCACAGCCTGCAGTGCTCGTTACTGTTCGAGAAAAACAGGGAGCGCTCGAGCGCCACTTTTTGACCGCTCGAGCGGAACCCCCTTTAAAAAAAAATTGTTGTTCTATGTATCTTTGTTCCTTTGTTAGTTAATCATGTTTAGTGATTAATTGACCCAAGATTTTATTAGCAACCTGAGGCCCCACAAGTTGTTTTCCAAGCTGTCTAAGTGTGAGTTCTGGTTGGACCGAGTTGTATTTCTCGGTCATATTATTTCAGGAGATGGGATTTCTGTCGATCCAAGCAAGATCCAAGCGGTCATGAATTGGCCTAGACCGACATCAGTGCCTGAGATCCAAAGCTTTATTGGTTTAGCTGGTTATTATCGCCGATTCAACAAGGGATTCTCTTCAATTTCCATGCCGTTTACCCAGCATACTCTGAAGAATGCACCTTTTATCTGGAATGCAGATTGTGAGGCTAGTTTTGTTGATCTGAAGAAGAGACTGACCAGTGCTCTGATTCTATCTATTTTATCAGGTACTGGAGGTATTACAGTTTATTGCGATGCTTCTCATCGATGCTTGGGTTGTGTTCATATGCAGTATAAGCACGTGATAGCATATGCATCGAGGCAATTGAAGCCGCATGAGACTCATTATCCGGTTCATGATCTTGAACTTGCTGTGATCGTATTTACTTTGAAGATCTGGCGGCACTATCTTTATGGTGAGTCTTTTGAGATCTTTTTTGATCATAAGAGCCTTAAGTATTTGTTTTCACAGGCAGAACTGAATATGAGACAGAGAAGATGGTTAGATCTGTTGCACTTTTGGTTTGGATTTTGAAACATATAGGCAGACTATCAGAGTATTTGCTATTCAAGCCAAGCCAGAGTTATTTATTATGATCAAGCAAGCACATAAGTCTGATCTGAGCACTTAGATTTCAGTAGAGAAAGTCAGATCAGGGCATCAGTCTGAATTCCAGGTTAGAGATGATGTTTTGTCTGTGAATAATTGTATTGTTGTGCCCGATGTTTCGGAGTTGAGGCAGTGTATTCTTCAAGAGGCACATTGCAGTCGGTTCATTATTCATCTTGGAGGTCAAAAGATGTACAACGATCTTAAGAATCAATTCTGGTGGAAGAGAATGAAGAGCAATGTTGAGAGATTTGTATCTCGATGTTTGAACTGTCAGCAGGTGAAAGCAGAGAGAAAGCGACCGGGTGGTCTGTTGCACAGTCTATCTATTCCTGAATGGAAATGGGATCACATTTCGATGGATTTCGTCACGAAGCTACCGCGATCTGTTCGAGGATGCGATGCTATTTGGGTAGTGATCGACAGATTGACGAAGTCTGCTTCCTTTATTCCGTACAGGATGACGTATCATCACAATCAGATGGCCGAGTTGTATGTTAGTAGCGTTGTGAGATTGCATGGTGTGCCAAAGTCGATATTTTCAGACCGAGGCCCTAGATTCACTTCGCACTTTTGGCACAGTCTTCAAGAGGCACTTGGTACTCGATTGCATCTGAGTATAGCTTATCATCCTCAGACCGACGGACAGTTAGAACATACTATCTAGATGTTAGAGGATATGCTACGAGCAGTAGTGCTAGATTTTGGCACTAGTTGGCAGGATTACTTGCCTCTTTTTGAGTTTTCTTACAACAACAGTTATCAAGCAAGCATCGGTATGGCACCTTTTGAGGCTTTGTATGGTAAAAGGTTCCGATCTCCTTTGTTTTGGGACGATGTGTCCAAGTCACCTGATTTGGGACCAGATATGCTTCGAGTTATGGCAGAGCAAGTAAATATCATTCAGTCGAGAATGAATTCAGCTCATGATAGACAGGCGAAGTATGCGAATATCAAACGTAGACCTCTGAGTTTCGATCAGTGATACCAAGTTTTCTTGAATATTTCTACTTTTAGAGGCAATGTTAGATTTGTAAAGAGAGGGAAGTTATCTCCGAGATTCATCGGACCGTATTAGATTCTCGAGAAGTTAGGCGATCTTGCCGACAAACATGCGCTTTCTCCATCATTATCTGGTATTCATGACGTTTTTCACGTCTCTATGCTACGGAAGTATCATCCAGATCCTTCTCATATTCTTCAGCCTTACGAGGCCGAGCTTGACGAGACTCTAAGCTACTTTGAGCAACCGATTCAGATCCTTGACCGAAAGGAGAAGCAACTCAGAACCAAGTTGATTCCTTTGGTGAAATTTCAGTTGAGCCATCACGGAGTCGAGAAAGCGACTTGGGAGACAGAATCTGACATGAGAAATCGTTTTCCCGATGACGTGAGTTCTTCTTACAGTCTTAAGTTCTTAATTCTATCTTATTTGTTGATTTTTATTGATTTCGAGGACGAAATCTCTTCCAGAGGGGGAGAATTGTAACGCCCCAAATTTATGTTAATTGAGTTTATTTGAGATAATAGGATATTATAGAATTCAAGAGTCGATTAGATTTTGATCAGGGTTTATTTTGCAATTTTTAGAAATTTCAGGGACTAAAATGCAATTTTGAGATTTTATATAATATCTAGGCTTGGTTGACTTTTATTCACTTCTCCATCACCTACTCTGTAGTGACCCTTACCGATATCACCTACTAAACAAAACTTAGGCATGCAATTAACTTAATCAAACAGTAAACAAGAATAAGCTGCGGAAACCATAAACAATAATACAATCCCAAGAAAAGGAATCTGTAAATATCCGAATAGTTTATACAACCAAATCGAAAGCTGTATCAACCTAATAAAAAAATAAAAACCTAGACGAAGCTCCAGCTGGATAACCACTGCCTAACCCCTCTTGGATCCACCCACCTCGTCCAATCGCAAACCTGCCCCATGCAAGTGTACCGTCTACTGACTGGAGGTCAAGAATCAGTTAACAAAGACAGACCGGGCCCTGGTATGTAGCACGCTGTGCCATCGCTTCAGGAGGTGGCTCACATACCGAAATACTAGTGGATACGCCGGACCCAAATCGATGGAAGTCCATCCACTAACAGGATAGGGTAAACCCTACTAACAGACATCTCAATAGAGATAGCTCAAGATGTAAATGTATGCATCATAAAATCATGGCATATAAATCATGCAGTCACATAATACATGCATACTCAGTTAGGATATCTCGAACAGTACTTTAGTACCTCAAACACTAGGCACGCTCTACTAGACGAGCCAAACGCTGGGTCTTTGAATCCAAAATCTGAGCATCTTGAATTCGCGAATACAAAGCTGGCTCGGAAAATATCGCAAACATCTGGATACTCTGCATACCTTTCTTGTGCTTGAAGGTATACCCTGAAGAACAACAATCCCCGATTGCATTAGACATAGAACAAGTTTGAAGTGCGGACAGTCGCACCTTGCGACTCAAGGCATCAGCAGTGAGATTAGCAACTCCCGGATTGTACTTAATCTCGCAATCATAGTCCTTAAGCAAATCCATCCAACGCCTCTGCCTCATGTTCAACTCCGCCTGGGTGAACAAATACTTGAGACTCTTGTGGTCGGTGAAGATCTCAAATTTCTCACCATACAGATAATGACGCCAGATCTTCAAAGCGAACACAATGGCTGCCAACTCCAAATCATGAACTGGATAATTGTCTTCGTGCAACTTCAACTATCTAGAAGCATATGCGATCACATGCCCGTTCTGAGTCAGGACACAACCTAACCCCTGAAGAGAAGCATCCGTGTACGCCACATACCCTCCAAATCCTGATGGTAATGCCAACACTAGCACAGAAGTCAACCGCCGTCGAAGCTCACAAAAATTCTCCTCGCACTCAGAGGACCTGTAGTAACCCGTATCCAGAATTAACGATTAATGAGTATATTAATCATGTAATTATATTTAGATTAAGTAAAACATGATTAAGGAAATTCCAAATGGGTTAACGGAGTCCAAAAATGGATTCAGGACACTCGAAAGTAGCCGGGAAGGTCCCAAGGGTTCGGATGGTTCGGAAGCTCCGAACCAAGTCAGGAGGCTCCGAACTGGATCGGAGGATCCGAACTCAGGATCGGAGGCTCCGAAGTGGATCAGAAGCTCCGTCGGTGAGATCGGACATTCCGATCGGGACTAGGGTACGTGTCATCGCTGACGTCAGCAAAGTGACGTCATGGCTGACGTAATATTGGGCGATCGGATGCTCCGAAGGTGGGATCGGAGGTTCCGATCGTGTTCGGACGTTTCGAACCGGGTTCGGAGGCTCCGAACTTCGTCTATAAATAGGGGGCAGAGATTTCATTTTCAAGTGCACCTTTCCCTCTCTTCTCTCTGATTCCTAAGCCTTCTAACTCAGATCTAGGGAGTTCTAGGCATCCTATTGGGAATCCAAAAGTGGCATAGTGATCCAGGCGTCGTAGCGGAGCTGTGGACTAGTTTTGAGGCAATTGTCATCAGCGGGCTGACGACGAACACAGGTATAGCTATGTTCTCCTTAAATTATTTAGGAGTATGCAATAGCTTAGTTAAGGCTTTTAGAGCTTAAATGATGATGCATGGATATTTGCATTGTAGAGTTGATGATAGGTTGGGAACCTAGAGTGGGACTTCTAGGACTGCCTGTAGTAAGGTACGTAAGTACAGACTGAGATAGCCAGCGGGTTTTGCATGCTTATATGTTGCATTTGTATGTCATTTATTAGGCAGAATGTGCATATCATATTGTGCCTATCCATCTTGTGAAGATGAGCCATGTAGGGCCGCTCAGCCCTGTCTGGACGGTTCATGGGTAGTTAGCATCTGGGGACACAGTCCGCGTCCTATAGGAATGAGCAGTGTCGACAGGGTTTGCTCCCCGGGTTGTACCACTCATGTCCTAGGCGCCATTACTGAGCAGTTATATACAGTTATACCAGATATGGATACCCTATCATTTGCATGCATCATATTTGTATGTTTTACCCAGTGCTTTCGTATTGAGCTTAGAGCTCACGTCCAGTCTTTTCTGTGTATTCGGACACCCCATTCGACGGGGCAGGTGTAGGTGCAGGATTGAGCACCCGGAGCTTGGAGTTGCCAGTGACCAGTGAAGACAGCAGGATTAGCTGTAGGTTTTGACTTTAGGCTATTTATTCGATTTGGTTGTATAAATCGAATTGGTTTTATTCTGCCGGTCTGTTTTTATTTAAGTCTTCCGCAGCGATTTATTTAATGCATGTTTAAATTATTCTCTTAACTCTGATTAGGTAGTGGATCCGGGTAGGGTCGCTACATGACCACTCGAAATCAACACCCTTGCGGGTAAGCTGCATCAACGGTCGAGCTAGCTGAGAGAAGTTTATTATGAAATGACGATAATAACTTGCTAGACCCAGAAAACTAAGGATCTCAGCGACCGTCGTTGGACGCGACCAATTAAGCACAACTTCAATATTGCTCGGATCAACAGAAATCCCATCCATGGATATGCTATGGCCAAGAAAAACCACTCGATCCATCCAAAACTCACACTTGCTCAGTTTGGCGTACAACTGCTCATCTCGAAGAGTCTGCAGTACCACTCGCAAGTGAGAAACATGCTCTTCCGCATTACGCGAATACACCAAGATGTTGTAAATGAAGACCACGACAAACTTGTCTAAATAGTCCTTGAAGACACGGTTCATCAGATCCATAAATATAGCTGGCTCATTAGTCAATCCAAATGGCATCACTAGAAACTCATAATGCCCATAGCGAGTATGGAATGTAGTCTTGGCAATGTCATGATCTATGACTCTCATCTGATGATACCCAGATCTCAAGTCAATCTTGGAGTAAACTGAATTACCCTGCAGCTGATCAAACAAGTCATCAATACGAGGCAAAGGATACTTGTTCTTCACCGTAACTCGATTCAGCTGACGGTAGTCAATGCACAACCGCATAGACCCATCCTTCTTCTTCACAAAGAGAACAGGAGCTCCCCAAGGAGATACACTAGGACCCCTTGTCCAAAAGATCCTGTAACTGATTCTTCAACTCTTGCATCTCTGACGGAGCCAGACAATACGGTGCTCGAGAAATAGGCGAAGTACCCGGCATCAACTCTATGCCAAACTCGACTTCCCTAGCAGGAGGAAAACCCGGAATCTCATCTGGAAATACATCTGGGAATTCATCCACAACAGGAATGCTCTCTATCCCAATGCTCTCAGCGGACAAATCAACTGCATAGATAAGGTAACCTTCCCCGCCAGAATCTAGAGCTCGACAGGCTCTCAAAGCTGATACCAAAGGCATCGGGGGTCGCGCTCCCTCACCATAGAAAAACCAGCTATCACTCCCATCCGGATGAAAGCGTACTAATCTTTGATAGCATTCCACTGAAGCTTGATAGGAAGTCAGCATGTCTATCCCCAGAATACAATCGAATTCATGCATCACAAGAACCATGAGATTCGCTAACAGAACATTCCCTTCGAACTATAAAGGGCAACCCATCACTAGATGCTTAGCCAAAGCAGACTGAACCATCGGAGTAGAAACAGAAATTACTATGTCTAGTGCAATGCATGGTAACTTATGCCTCTTAACAAAACCGTGCAGAAATGAAGGAATGAGATGCAGCAGTGTCAATAAGTACGATAGCAAGTATACCATATAACAAAAATGTACCTGCGATGACCTTCTCATTCTCCTCCACTGCCTGATCATGCCTCAAGGCAAACACCTAACCAGAAGCCCGCGGTCTCAAATGAGAACTCCCAGCAGGCTGTCCCTGCGACCTCTGCTGAACGGTGGCCTGAGAACCCGATCCCGAACTAGAACCAAAACCATCACCCCCAGACAATGGAAAATACCTTCGGAGATGACCAACCTCTCAACATCGGAAACAAGCTCCAGAAGCTTTGCGGCATCGGTCGGTCGGATGATTCTTCCCACAATGACCACACTTGTCCTTCTTCCCAAAATGGACAACACCAGCAGAACTAAAGGAAGAAGAAGTAGATCCGGAATTCTTGATAGTCTGAGCACGGGGACCCAAAGAACTCGCAGGCCTAGACTGAGAGAAAGACCTGTTCTGTCAAATGCTATCATCTGCCTGGTGACAACGCCTCAACAATCTCTTGTAAGTCATGTCATCACCAACCGCCACACGATCATGAATCTTAGGGTTAAGGCCCTGAAGGAACATATTATACGTCATCTCAGAGCTATCAGCAATCTCAGGGCAATAAGACAACAGATCAAAGAACTTCTGCCGATACTCGTCAATAGACATGGCTCCCTGTCGCAGACTCAGTAGCTCTCCCGCCTTCGACTGACGGAGTGCAGGAGGAAAATACAGCTTCTGAAAAGCTGTGCGGAACTCGGCCCAGGTGGCAACTCTTCTCGCCGTAACAAAGGGTGCAGAAGTAAACCTCCACCACCTATGGGTTCGCCCATCCAGAAGGTAACCCAGTGTCTCCATCTTCTGCTCCTTAGTGCAGTGGAAAGTCTGGAAAGTCGTCTCCATGCGGTCTAACCAGTTTTCCACATCCTCTGGAGACTCGCCTCCAACCAAGGGCTTCAGACCCATCTGTAGGAATCGACGCACACTGAAACGATCCTCATCATGACGACGATGATGGAGTTCCCGACGACACTCCCGGTCGGCATCGCCCCAACGTCCACCAATACTGTCGTGACTACTCTTATCATCATGATCCGCCATCTACAAAAATTACCTCACGGTTATCTTATGCAGAATCTAAATCCCAAGAATACTATGCATGCTATGATACCATAAATGTAGTGACCCTTACCGAGATCACCTACTAAACAGAACATAGGCATGCAATTAACTTAATCAAACAGTAAACCAGAATAAGCTGCGGAAACCATAAACAATAATACAATCCCAAGAAAAGGAATCTATAAATATCCGAATAGTTTATACAACCAAATCTAAAGTTGTATCAACCTAATACAACAGAAGTAAAAACCTAGACGAAGCTCCAGCTCGATAACCACTGCCTAGCCCCTCTTGTATCCACCCGCCTCGTCCAATCGTAAACCTGCCCCAAGGAATAGGGTATCCAGAAACATAGAGTACGAGACGTTAGCATAAAATGCTCAGCACGAGAGTATGAGTATACATGTATGCAAGTGTACCGTCTACTGACTGTAGGTCAAGAATCAGATAACAAAGACAGACCGGGCCCTGGTATGTAGCACGATGTGCCGTGGCTTCAGGAGGTGGCTTACATACAGAAATACTAGTGGATACGTCGGACACAAATCGATGGAAGTCCATCCACTAACAGGATAGGGTAAACCCTACTAACAGACATCTCAATAGAGATAGCTCAAGATGTAAATGTATGCAGCATAAAATCATGGCATATAAATCATGCAGTCACATAATACATGCATACTCAATCAGGATATCTCGAACAGTACTTTCGTACCTCAAACACTAGGCGCGCTCTACCAGCTATAGGTCTACGCCTATAATCCGCACTACAGTGCCAAATGATACTAATATCATTAAATAGCTCTAAAAGCCTTAAGTAGGCTATTTCATACTCCTAAATATTTTTAGGAAGCAAAAGCTATACCTTCGTCCGTCGTTAGCCCTTTGTTGTCGATTGCCTCAAAACTATGCCACAGCTCCGCTACGACGCCTGGATCACTATGCCACTTCCGGATTCGCAATGGGACACCTAGAATTCCCTAGATGTGAGTTAAATGGCTAAGGAATCGAGAGAGAAGAGGTGAATGGTGTGCTTTGAAATGAATTTTGGCACCTCTATTTATAGACCACGAACAGAACGTCCGTTCCTCAACGTTGCATCCGTTCTTCCTGACGAACGTTGCATCCGTTCACCATCGTTGCTTCAAATGGTGCCAATGTCACATCAAGTATATAAACAGTGACGCATTTCTGATGGCACGAACGTTGCATCCGTTCCTAGAACATTGCTTCCGTTCTGCCTGACCCTCCGCACCATTTCTGATCATTCTGGGTCTAAACCCGGGCTCCGTTAATCCATTAAGAGTTCCCTAAATCATGTTTATCGGTTTAATTAGCAATTTACTTACTAAAACTGGGTATGGGCTACTACATCCTCCATCTCGCCTTCCACCATTGTTGAGCTCCAAAGCGCCTTTCAAGCTTTGTGATTTCATTTCCTGGTCGATCTGTCCGTTAGAATTTATTTTCGAAGGCAGATTCGCGATCTCGGCAGCGAGAGCTTCATTCTATTGTAAGTATTTCTCCGATCAATTATATTTCTATTTTTGGATGTTTTTAGAATCGACTAAGTTTTGGTTATGATATTCTTGAACTAGTTCTTATCGTTTATTCTCAGTCGGTTTTGAAAGAGAGCGTCGTTCGGATTTGTTATGATTTTTGGAAGCATAATTCAAAAAAGTGGATTTTGAGATGTGTTGGATTTGATTTGTTATTGACGTTTTAGCATTGGTTTGAGTTTTTTGCGATGCTATACTAATGTCTGTGTTTCCGATTTGATCATAATATAGACGTTATGACACCGGTTTGAGTTTTGGGATTTTGAACTTTTTGAATTGTTGAACTTTGGCTATTGGGTTTGATCATCGTTGTTGATATTATTTTGCCTCCGTACAGATTCATTTGAAGTCTATTGAACCAAGAGTTAGCAGAAGTCTATCGTCGAAGAGTTAGACGAAGAGCGGTAAAGAGTTTACCTTGAGCGTTTGTTGTTGTTTTAGATTGTATTGATTTTGATATAACCTCTTTTGTAACTTATCCAGAGTTGGAGCTATTCGAATAAAAAGGTACAAGCAGTCATCGTTGAAGCGGGATAGAACACTCGAGACTGATGGTTCTTGAGTTTCCCTTAAATTACATACTTGCATCAATACTTGTTCTAGAATGGGGAACTTGTATTTTGTTGTTTGAACTTTTTTTATATGGCTTAATGCTTTAAGTTTTCTTATGCATTCATCTTGAGCCTAAATCTTTGATTTCAGCAGGCAGAACAACCATTTTTGTTTAGATGTTTTGGGGGCTATATTGCGAGTGGCCTGGGTTGTAGAAGTTCACCTAGTATCAGAATACTCCTTATAGTCGCACCAAAGTTTAGGGGATTGAGATACGTGGCACCACCTCGATTGGGAGAGTCGGTGAGTTGTTACGTGATCTCATCCTCGGGATCCCAAAAGCATAGCAGCAAGTCCTTGATTATCAAAATTGATATCCTAGTTTTAAAGACATGCATTTTATTCGTATTAACATTGAATATGTTGTCTTTATATCATGTTATTGAGATATTACTTGTTATTGCATGTTATGTTGCTTTTACTGGGAATATCATTCTCACCGGAGTTATTCGGCTGTTGATTTATTTTGTATGTGTACTTGGCAACAGGTGGGGCAGGATCGAGTCAGAGGAGGCTTGGTTAGCTTTGAGATCAAGGAATAGAAGTGAGACTCGGTTTAGAAGTCGAATCAGCATGTCAATCTAGTTTATATTTTGAAGCATGTTTAGAACTTGAACTTGTTGATGTTTTTAGTATCTAATATTCAAATATTGTGGATTGAATGTTGTCGTTGCATGTATTATATTCATCGTTATGTATTGTATTGGATATTGGAGTTCAGTTGGTAAGTTTATTTCTGAAGTGTTTGTACAGAGCTGCCTTCGCTCGATCGGTAGAGATTAACCGATCGAGCGAGGGAGTTGTGGATTATGTTCAGTTTTTGTCAAAACTTGTCCGTTTGATCGGTTAAATGTTATCTCCGCTCGATCGGTTAAATGTTATCGATCGAGCGGAGCTGGTCTTGATGCAGACAACAGAGTAGGAAACCATTCTCGCTCGATCAGTTGACACTACAAGAAAATCGGCTAAAGACAACGGATTTTATCCGTTGTCGTAGGCTGCAGAAAACCGTTGGACTTTTCAGTGTTGTTGAAAGTGCGCCCTACGACAACGGATAAAATCCGTTGTCATAGGTATCAAAGACAACAGATTTTATCCGTTGTCTTTTCTATTTACGACAACGGATTTTATCCGTTGTCGTATCTCTCAACGACAACGGATTTTATCTGTTGTCTTTTAACAAACTTTTAACAACACTGAAAATACAACAGTTTTAAAATGACAAAGACAATGGATAAAATCCGTTGTCGTTCTAAAATAAAAAACAAAAAAAAAATTTAATATACAAATTTTCAATATTATAAATAAATGAAAATTTAAAATTTCCAAAATTAAATTTAATATACATTTTTCAATATTACAAATCATTCAAAACTCTAATTTTAATTCAATCTACACTATAAAATAAAGAAAGGAACTAATTTATATAAATTAAATTGGATCACTCGTTTCAGCAACATCCACTTGTATCTCCTGCAACAATTCAAAACAAAATTACAACAGTAAATGCAAATGTTCAAGAAGTATATATATAGCAAGCCGCAAGCCGCAAGCCGCAAGTTTCAAATAAATAACGTAAATAAAGCGGCAAGCAGTTACAACATACAAATTACTTCGTCAGTTTGATATAGTCAACAGAGGCACATCTGAATCCTTCAAGAATCTGAAAATGTTGTTCAGAAAAAATCACCATTAAAAGTGATAAGTCATATTAATCATGGTCATTCTGTTCAAAATCTAAATTTTCTAACATCACACACTCATTAGACAAGCCACAAATATAATATGAACCAAGCAAGACCTAAGTTCTGACTTCCAAGAAACCAAGTGAACCACCATATATCGAGCTAATTGGTCAGCCACAAAGAAGAACCAAACATTGGGAGTAACTTTGCAAATCATGACATTGGTTGTTAATTATGATGCATTTTTTATATTATTTTACTCTCTTATAAGTTAAGGAAAAAATCCCTGCCTGTATAAGTGTTAATATTGCAGTATACACAAAGATAAAATGAATAGCCCTATGGCTATTGTGTCATGCAGGTAGTAGGCCACAATAGCCTAATTGGGAAAATCGTGTATTACATCAAGTGCTCTCTTCACCATAGTTTGTCTACTCCAAAATTCAGGAGATCGCATCAAAACTGAACTTACTGGAATTAGCATTAAAATTGTTATTGGGACAAGTGTAACAACATCGGTGGCTGTTCTCTGCATTTTTCTCCTCTCCCGCTTTGTAATTTTATGGCAGCATAATTGCTTGGTCAGAAGCCTTAGGGAATCCAATATATCTATAAATAGCAGCTGAGTACCCATACAAATATTCTATATCGGGTGATCCAGAATGCATAATTAGCAAGGACAAGAAAAAAAATACAAATATGTATAAAGGATAAGTAGACTCACAACACTCGTAGCAATTAAATATGCGGTTGTCATTCTGAAAAAACACTGTTGAATGGGTGTGGTAGGATGCTCCGAATCATATGCGGTTCCAGCCCGGTTTGTTGCTCATTATATACTTGTAGAAGAAGGCGAATTAGAAGTTAATTTCAGAAATCACTCTTTTTATAAAAAAAAAATAAACCAGTAGTTAAGAGATGTTTTTGGTTCAAGAACAAACAAATTAGGTAAATTAGAAATGTTACAGCAGTTCTGAAACAAATATGGCCCATACCTCAGTTTGAGTTGACCTGTTCGGTTGTCTATCTCTCGTTTTCAGGTTCATTTCTTTCACCTATTTTCTGAAGGTCGCTGCTTGAGAAAGTTGACAGACGCGTAAATTGATACTATATTATTACTCATTGTGTCATTTAACAACATATCTCATTTTTCTTCTTATGCAACTCAAATTTTTTAAGTAGTTAATAACACAACACCTCGTTTCAAGTGCTATACCAAATTGGCGATCAGGTGACAATAATGCCAATTGTGACTCCCCAACATTTTATGACGAACAGAAATGTTATTATATGAACTTCAAAAAATGTTTTCCAGTTATCCACCAAGGCAAACTTACCTTGATACGTCATAAGCAGCTTAGTATTCCTCCAGACACGATGATAGCCTTTTGGAGGCCTTGTCCTTTCCAATAATTTTTCATGAACCTGTTGCAATGTCAGCCTTTTGGAGGCCTTGTCCTTTCCAATAATGATCGCTCCTATTGACACTTAGAAAAATCCTAGACTTCAATAGTTGTTTCATCAGAACAGGAGCAAAACTTCAAATGTTTCCTACAGAAACTGGCCAACATGTAACATGGATGAAGTTAGCATGCTAGTCAAACATAAAATGCATGAAAATTATTGAATTTTGATCAAAGAAATCGTCCAAAAGGAGTTTTTCCCTGTCTAAATATTACAATTAAGGAAATAACGTTAACAAGACAATGTAGAGAAGTATAGATAAATGTTCTCCACATCTTCGTTCGTGGACCTAGTATGTTGGTTCAATTACATGGAGTTCAAAGGCACAATAAAATTACTTGGGAAAAAAATACCATTAATAATTTTGGTTACACCATTCTTAATAATCATATTGATCCAGATATTTTGGCATCAAAAGTGTTAACAAAGTTAGCATAATCAAAATGTTAACTATATTTTTTTTATGATATATAATTGGTCGAATCATGTTTTTTTTTATTTATGAGAAATAAATAAATGCATGAACAACTACGAGCAAGAAAGTTAGTGGCATTTACTAAAATATATTAAAAGAAATGTACGTACCTGGCACGAATTATTCAGTAAAGCTACTGCAAACATACATGATATAAGAGCAGGGCCATCCCATGGTTCCACATAGGAGCAGAGAAATATTCGTAAAAGGACTTCCGATGAGGATTCATGTTCTTATCTGTAGTGACCCTTACCTGGATCACCTACTAAACAGAACTTAGGCATGCAATTAACTTAATTAAAACAGATATCAGAATAAAACTGCGGAAACCAATAACATTATACAATCCCAAATAAGGAAATCTGTAATTTATCCAATATTATACAACCAAATCTAATAGCTGTATAAACCCAAACATCAGTAATAAAACCTAGACGAAGCTCCAGCTGGCCAACCACTGACTAGCCCCTCCTGGATCCACCCTCCTCGTCCAATCGCAAACCTGCCCCATGGAATAGGGTGTCCAGAAACACAGAGTACGAGACGTGAGCATAAAACGCTCAGTGCGAGAGTATGAGTATACATGCATGCAAAGTGAACTCCCTATATACTCGAGGCCAAGGATCAGATAACAGAGACAGACCGGGCCCTGGTATGTAGCACGCTGTGCCGTCGCTTCAGGAGGTGGCTCCCATACCGAGATAATCGTGGATACGCCGGACCCAAATCGATGGAAGTCCATCCACTAACAGGATAGGGTACAACCCTACTAACAGACATCTCGAAAGAGATACAACAAGATGCAAATGAATGCAGCATATAAATCATGCAGTCACATAATACATGCATACTCAGTCAGGATATCTCGAACAGTACTTTCGTATCTCAAAACAGTGCAAGCTCTACCAACTCTAGGTCCACGCCTATAGTCTGCTCTACACTGCCAAATGATACTACTATCATTAAAGTGCTCTAAAAGCCTTAACTAAGCTATTGCATACTCCTAAATATTTATAGGGAGCAAAAGCTATACCTTCGTCCGTCGTTAGCCCTTTGATGTCGATGCCTCCAGAACTTGGGCACAACTCCGCTACGACTACCGAACGCCTCGCCGACCTCCGGACCAAGCCTAAGAAGACTAGAACAGCTCCGAAAGGACTAGAAAGGAAAGGAGAACTCGGAATTGGCAATTGAAAGTGAAGTCTCGGCCTTCTATTTATAGACAACGATCGGAACTTCCGATCCTTGATCGGAACGTCCGAACCTCGATCGGAACGTCCGATCCTGTCATCGGAGCTTCCAAAAATCCTGATCTGCCACGTGTCAAAATATCACTTGATGACTCCGGATAGGGGTGATCGGAGCTTCCGGTCCTGCATCGGAGCTTCCGATCCAACCACACGTCATACCTGACGTAATAACATCGGTGCCTCCGATCGCTCATCGGAGCTTCCGATCCTGTTCGGAGCCTCCGATCGTGCCTTCGGAGCTTCCGATCCGTCCGATACCTAATTCAATTAATTAGCATTAATCCTTTAATTACTCAATTAGGGCACGGGATACTACATTCTCCCCCACTTAAGATATTTCGTCCTCGAAATCAGATCTTAAGTACCGAATGCAAAAACAGAAATCAGAAACATTCTTTAATCCAATCAAACATTTACAGAGTTTGCAACTGAATACAACTTAAAGAATGAAATCAAAACAACTCAGGATGGTCTTTACGCATCCTGTCCTCAAGCTCCCAAGTAGCTTCCTCAGTGCCTCGGCGCTGCCACTGAACTAAAACTAAAGGAATGAATTTGTTCCGTAAAACCTTATCCTTATAATCCAGGATACGAAGAGGTTTCTCAACATAAGTCAAATCCTTGTCTACCTGAACCTCAGACCGCTGCAGAATATGAGATTCATCCGCCACATACCGTCGTAACAGAGATACGTGGAACACGTCATGAATGCTGGATAGATGCGGTGGCAATGCTAGTCGATAAGCCAAATCACCAATGCTCTCCAAGATCTCAAACGGACCGATAAATCTGGGAGACAACTTGCCCTTAAGGCCAAATCTGAGAATCTTGCGGAAAGGTGACACTCTCAGAAACACTTTCTCCCCGACCTCGAACTGCAAAGGCCTACGCTTGATATTAGCATAACTGGCCTGACGATCCTGGGCAGTCTTAATCCGTTTCTTGATCTGATCAACAATATCTATCGCCTGCTGGATAAACTCCGGTCCTTCAGCCTGTCTCTCCCCCACTTCTTCCCAGAAGAGTGGAGTACGACAACGTCGCCCATACAACGCCTCAAAAGGTGCCATCCCAATACTAGTGTGATAGCTGTTGTTGTAAGCGAACTCGATCAACGGCAAATGATCCTGCCAGGCTGAACCAAAATCCATGACGCACGCTCTAAGCATATCCTCTAACGTACAGATAGTGCGCTCTGACTGACCATCAGTCTCCGGATGATAGGCTGTACTCAAACTGAGAGTAGTACCCATCGCACGCTGAACACTCCCCCAGAATCTAGAAGTAAACCTGGGGTCCCGATCGCTGACAATGCTCACAGGCACTCCATGAAGTCGGACGATCTCCTGAATGTACATCCGTGCCATGCGATCCACAGAGTACTCTCGGCTATAGGCAATGAAATGCGCTGACTTGGTGAGTCGGTCCACCACCACCCAGATAGCATCACAGTTCCTCGGGGATACCGGCAAATGGGTCACAAAGTCCATTGTGATAAACTCCCATTTCCATTCAGGAATAGGCAGACTGTGAAGCAATCCTCCAGGTCGTCGGTGCTCTGCCTTGACCTGTTGACACACCAAACATCTCAAAACAAACTGATAAACACTGCGTTTCATTCCCTTCCACCAGAAACGAGTACGTAGATCCTTGTACATCTTGTTGCTCCCAGAGTGAATACTCCATTAGTGCGATGCGCCTGAGACAAAATCTCCTCTCGCAACTCTTCATCCTGCAGAATCACAAGCCTACCAGACAAACACAGAAAGCCATCTGACTGATAATGAAATCCAGACGAGCTACCCTCGTTAGCTAGACGAGCTAAACGCTGGTCTTCGAATCAGACATCTGAGCATCTCGGATCCGCGAGTACAAGGCTGGCTCAGATAATATCGCAAACATCTGGATATTCTGCATACCTTTCTTATGCTTGAAGGTATAACCTGAAGTACAACAGTCACTGATCGCACTAGACATCGAACAAGTCTGAAGTGCGGATAGTCGCACCTTGCGACTCAAAGCATCAGCGGTGAGATTAGCAGCTCCCGGATGGTACTTAATCTCGCAATCATAGTCCTTAAGCAAGTCCATCCAACGTCTCTGCCTCATGTTCAACTCTGCCTGAGTGAACAAATACTTGAGACTCTTATGGTCGGTGAAGATCTCGAATTTCTCGCCATACAGATAATGACGCCAGATCTTCAAAGCGAACACAATGGCTGCCAATTCCAAATCATGGACTGGGTAGTTGTCCTCATGAAGCTTCAGCTGTCTAGAAGCATATGCGATCACATGCCCATTCTGAGTCAGGACACAGCCTAACCCTTGAAGAGAAGCATCCGTGTAAACTACATACCCTCCAGATCCTGACGGTAATGCCAACACTGGCGCAGAAGTCAACCGCCGTCGAAGCTCACGGAAATTCTTCTCACACTCGGAGGACCACTCGAAATCCACACCCTTGCGGGTAAGCTGCGTCAACGGTCGAGCTAACTGAGAGAAGTTCAGAATGAAGCGACGATAATACCCTGCTAGACCCAGAAAACTACGGATCTCAGCAACTGTCGTCGGACGCGACCAATTAAGTACCGCTTCAATCTTGCTTGGATCAAACAGAAATCCCCTCCCTGGATATGATATGGCCAAGAAAAACCACTCTATCCATCCAGAACTCACACTTGCTCAGCTTGGCGTACAATTGCTCATCTCGAAGAGTCTGCAGTACCAACCGCAAGTGAGAAACATTCTCTTCCGTATTACGCGAATAAACCAGGATGTCGTCAATGAAGACCACGACAAACTTGTCCAAATACTCCCTGAAGACACGGTTCATCAGATCCATGAATATAGCCGGCGCATTAGTCAAACCAAATGGCATCACTAGGAACTCGTAATGCCCATAGCGAGTACGGAATGCAGTCTTGGCTACGTCCTGATCACGGACTCTCAACTGATGATACCCAGATCTCAAGTCAATCTTGGAGAAAATTGATGTGCCCTGCAGCTGGTCAAACAAGTCATCAACACGAGGCAACGGATACTTGTTCTTCACAGTCACTCGATTCAGCTGCCGATAGTCAATGCACAGCCGCATCGACCCATCCTTCTTTTTCACGAAGAGAACAGGAGCTCCCCAAGGAGATACACTAGGACGAATGTACCCCTTGTCCAAAAGATCCTGTAGCTGATTCTTTAACTCACGCATCTCTGACGGAGCCAGACGATACGGTGCTCTAGAAATAGGCGAAGTACCCGGCATCAACTCTATGCCAAACTCGTCTTCCCTAGCAGGAGGAAAACCCGGAATCTCATCAAGAAACACATCTGGAAATTCATCCACAACAAGAATGCACTAAATCCCAATACTCTCAGCGGACAAATCAACTGCATAGATAAGGAAGCCTTCCCCGCCAGACTCTAGAGCTCGACAGGCTCTCAAAGCGGATACCAAAGGAATCGGGGGTCGCGCTCCCTCACCATAGAAAAACCAACTCTCACTACCTTTCGGATGAAAGCGTACTAATCTCTGATAGCAGTCCACTGAAGCTCGATAGGTAGTCAGCACATCTATTCCCAGAATGCAATCAAAGTCGTCCATCGCCAGGACCATGAGATTCGCCAACAGAACGTTCCCTTCGAACTCTAAAGGGCAACCCATCACTAGACGCTTAGCCAAAGCAGATTGGCCCGTCGGAGTAGAAACTGACATCACTACGTCTAGTGCAATGCATGGTAACTTATGCCTCTTAACAAAACGTGCAGAAATGAAGGAATGAGATGCACCAGTGTCAATAAGTGCAAGAGCAGGTATACCATAAAGCAGAAATGTACCTGCGATGACTTTCTCATTCTCCTCCACAGCCTGATCATGTCTCAGGGCAAACACTTGGCCAGAAGCTCGTGGCCTCAAATGAGAACTCCCAGCAGACTATCCCTGCGACCTCTGCTGAACGGTGGCCTGAGAACCCGATCCTGAACCAGAACCAGAACCGCCTCCCCGAGACATTGGACAATCTCTCCGGATATGACCAGTCTCTCCACAACGGAAACAAGCTCCAGAAGCTCTACGGCACTTGTCGGATGGATGGTTCTTCCCACAGTGATCACACTTGTCCTTCTTACCATAACGGACAATACCTCTAGAACCAGAGGAAGAAAAAGATCCAGACTTCTTGAAAGTTTGGGCACGGGGACCCAAAGAACTAGCAGGCCTCGATTGAGGGAAAGACCTGTTCCGCCGAATGCTGTCCTCTGCCTGATGACAACGGCTCACCAAACCCTCGTAGGACATGTCGTCGCCAACCGCCACACGGTCATGGATCTCAGGGTTAAGGCCCTGAAGGAACAGATTATACTTCATCTCTGAGCTATCGGCAATCTCGGGGCAATATGATAGCAGATCAAAGAAACTCTGCTGATACTCATCGATAGACATGGTTCCCTGTCGCAGACTCAGTAGCTCGCCTGCCTTCGACTGTCGGAGTCCAGGAGGAAAATACCGCTTTTGAAAAGCTGTGCGAATAGGGTGTCCAGAAACACAGAGTACGAGACGTGAGCATAAAACGCTCAGTGCGAGAGTATGAGTATACATGCATGCAAAGTGAACTCCCTATATACTCGAGGTCAAGGATCAGATAACAGAGACAGACCGGGCCCTGGTATGTAGCACGCTGTGCCGTCGCTTCAGGAGGTGGCTCCCATACCGAGATAATCGTGGATACGCCGGACCCAAATCGATGGAAGTCCATCCACTAACAGGATAGGGTACAACCCTACTAACAGACATCTCGAAAGAGATACAGCAAGATGCAAATGAATGCGGCATATAAATCATGCAGTCACATAATACATGCATACTCAGTCAGGATATCTCGAACAGTACTTTCGTACCTCAAAACAGTGCAAGCTCTACCAACTCTAGGTCAACGCCTATAGTCTGCTCTACACTGCCAAATGATACTACTATCATTAAAGTGCTCTAAAAGCCTTAACTAAGCTATTGCATACTCCTAAATATTTATAGGGAGCAAAAGCTATACCTTCGTCCGTCGTTAGCCCTTTGATGTCGATGCCTCCAGAACTTGGGCACAACTCCGCTACGACTACCGAACACCTCGCCGACCTCCGGACCAAGCCTAAGAAGACTAGAACAGCTCCGAAAGGACTAGAAAGGAAAGGATAACTCGGAATTGGCAATTGAAAGTGAAGTCTCGGCCTTCTATTTATAGACAACGATCGGAACTTCCGATCCTTGATCGGAACGTCCGAACCTCGATCGGAACGTCCGATCCTGTCATCGGAGCTTCCGAAAATCCTGATCTGCCACGTGTCAAAATATCACTTGATGACTCCGGATAGGGGTGATCGGAGCTTCCGGTCCTGCATCGGAGCTTCCGATCCAACCACACGTCATGCCTGACGTAATAACATCGGTGCCTCCGATCGCTCATCGGAGCTTCCGATCCTGTTCGGAGCTTCCGATCGTGCCTTCGGAGCTTCCGATCCGTCCGATACCTAATTCAATTAATTAGAATTAATCCTTTAATTACTCAATTAGGGCACGGGCTACTACATTATCATTCTGCCAAGCTTCAGGAATCATCATCATTATAGCTTCAGGGAGACTTCTACCATATCGAACCAAAATATTTGCAGTATGACACAGACACTTCGGTTCATTGAATTGTGAAAAAAATATTAATTGCAAGATGAACACATTAAAAGCTATTTTTAGAAGCAAATGTGGGAAGAAAAGATTTTGGCAAATATACAACCTGAATCTGACAAGCTAGCATCTACAATAGGTAGAAGCTTCTTCATCTCCGTCTTTGACAAGCCAAGCTCCTTGCACTTTAAAGACCTTCACGAGCTTTCATCCTACAGGAAAGAAAATAAAAATACCAATGACTTTCTCACTCGTGTTTATTATTGAAATTCTATAAAATGCCAAATCACATCCACAAAATCAAAAAATAGTTTCTTAGATAAAATGTCATCCTTGTACTTGAACATAAATTTATATGGAATCAGACTTATAAGTGATAAAAAAAAAAGCAGACTTAGAAAAGCTACCATGGGAAAATCCGTGGTTTCATACGCAACAAATAACTACACTTATCTACGTTGCAATTTGGATAACAGCACGACAAAAATATCCAAGGTCTAGTTTGTTCCCAGTTTCATGGCATACCTGTTCATGCTTTACATGGATTGGATATTTCCTGATTAGAGTGTCCTAAAGGATTTGAGTGCCCCTGATTTACTATAAAGTCTTTTTCTCTGCCACTAAAAAATAAACAAAAAGAAAAACTTAAACAATGCAAAAAAAAATTCAATGATCATTATTTCTTTTTTCCTCTTCTAATATATATATATATTAATAAATTCGAGCATGAAAACTATATGCACTGATTTTGGATTGTTAGATCATCCACGAGTGGATCATCACAATTTTCACACACTTACACTATCACAAATTCAGTTCACTTTAAAAATAACGTGACAACCACAACACTGCACTTCTATCACCAGATTGACTAAAATTACACTCAAACAGACCAATAATCACTCAAAACAATGCCTTGAAGAATTGTAACTAAACTCATCCAATGGGAGGCCAAAAAAATGCACTAATAAAACTAGAGATCTACAAATCACACTTAACCCCAACAAAAAGAATAAAAAATTCAGTGTACGTGCATACTGATGAAAAATTACCTAAAAGAACGAAAAAACTCCACAAAGCTCATGCGAAAATGGCATTTCAAAAACAAAAGCATCACAAATTAAAAAATATTTGGTAAACAATCACAATTATCCGCCTCTTTCCTCACCACATCGAGCACCGAATCGATCAATTCGGCTCCCTCAGTATAATGACCCTTCGCCCAGTTGTTCCCTGTCCCAGACTGTACGAAAACGAAGTTATTAGGTTGGAAAATATGCTCGTACGTACCAGATCTGACGCTGTCCATGGTCCTCGGGATCCAAATCCATGAGCACGACGCTGGCAGAAAGGAAGTAGGACGACCTGTTTCCGGCGATCGATCGGCGGCTAGGGCGCCGGATCTGACCTGGATCGAAGGGGAGATGGGTTGGGGCTAGGGTTTGGGTTTTCTCTTTTCTTTCCTTTTCATTCTTCACGCGTGTAGGTGTATATAGGTTGTGTGTGTATGGGTATATATATATATAAAATATAATATATATAGATATATATATATATATTGCCTAAAAAAACAAAAAAAATACTAAAGACAACGGTTTACAAAAAGTGTTGTCTTAGACTACATAAAGCAATGCAAAAACACAACGGTTAAAAAAAACCGTTGTCATAGAGCTCAAAAAACGCGCACATAGACAACGATTAATTAAAACCGTTGTCTTAGGTCATAAAAAACCCGCTAATAGACAACGATTTTAAAAAACCGTTGTCTTTTACATATAAAAGACAACGGTTTTTAAAAAACCGTTGTCGTTTTTCATTAAAATACGGTTAACGACAACCGTTTTTGTGAAAACCGTTGTTAAAGACCAAAAGACAACAGTTTGTGTATAAAACCATTGTCTTTTTAGTGTGGTTAATTCACATATTTGTTGTAGTGTGAGTTTTACCGATCGAGCGAGGCGTTGTTCTTAAAAAAAAAAATTTGTTTATTGCTTTTTAATCTTGGATCTTGTATGCTTAATTATTGTTTAATCCGAGATTAGATGTTTAGAACCGAGGTCTCGCAAATATCATGAAGTGTCTTATGCATGAATGATCATAAAAACGTTTTCATATTACTGAGTCATAAACATAAACATCATCATAAACTTTATCATAAACATAATACGTAACATAAATACGTAACATAAGCATTGACATGTCATAAACATAAAAATCATTTTCATGTGTGTCATATCAGTGAAGTGCAACCATAAGCGATTGATCAATCTAAAAACCAAAGTACATGGAGGCGAGGTTCATTGAACCTATGGGGTTTTTCTACGCCTCCTATGCCTCTTCACCAAATCTCTGGGGATCCGAAGACTCATAAACAAAATTAGAAAGGTCATCGGGCCCGGTATCACGACCTCCAGTCCCGTACTTGTCACAAATCACATCAACTTCCCAAAACATTTTCTTTACATGCCCACTATCTCATCATAAGATAAATGCATGAATCATGAACTTAAAAATATAATTTTCCATAAAATTATGCCCATAAATATATATATAATTCATTTTCCATAAAAATAATACTCATATCAAAATATACATATACTTCTATTAAATATATATTTACGGACTAGTTTGCCATCGGCTAGTATGAGCTGCTGCCCCTGTAAAGCCCCACATTTATCTTAATTGAGTTTATTAGAGATAATCATAGATTTTATACTTTGAGAGCCAATTTGATTTTGATAAGGGTCTATTTTTCAATTTTTGGAATTTTCCGGGACTTAAATGCCAAAATGAGATTTTATATAATATCTTGGTATTCATTTCTTCTTTTTCCTTCTTCCTTCTCCAACCGTGCGCCTCCATTGAAGATGAAAAAATGTGACTTCAAGCTTTTGATCTTCGGTTTTCGGTCGATCCGTCCGGTAGAATTTAAATCCGAAGCTAGTTTTGTGATTCCGGCAACGAGAGCTTCGTTCTATAGTAAGTATTTCTTCGATCAGTTACATTTCATTTTTCAGATTTTGTTGGAATTCAATTCTTTTTGAGTATGATGTTCTTGAGCTAGCTCTTATCGTTTATTATCAGTTGGATCAAAAAAAGAATGTCGTTCGGAATTGTTATGATTTTTTAGACATATTTAGAAATATGGAGTTTTGTGATTTGTTGGTTTTGAATTGTTATTGATGATTTGGTATTGGTATGAGATGGTTTCGATGTTATACTATTGTCTGTGTTTCCGGTCGATCAGAATTTAGCCGTTATGCCGCCGGTTTGAGTTTTGCGTTATCGTTTGATTTGAATTGATTGAATAGTGATAGTTTGGGTTTGATTGTCATTTTTGATCCTCTATTACCTCCGTACAGATTGGTTTGAATATTTGTTGAGTCCATAGTTAGCAGGATTCAAATAGTCGAAGAGTTAATCGAAGAGCGGTAAAGAGTTTTACCTTGATTGTTTGAATTATTGTTTGATTAGATTTTGATATAAATCTCTTATTGTAGCTTATCCAGAGTTGGAGCTTTTGAATTGAAAAGGTATAAGCAGACATCGGTTAAGCGAGATAGAACACTCAAGATAGATGGTTCTTGAGTTGCCCCTAAATCACATACTTGCATCAATACTTGTTCTAGAGGGGGAACTTGTATTTTGTTGATTGAACTCTTGTTATTAATTGAATTATGGTTTAATGCATTTCGTTTTCTATATGCATTCATCTCGAGCCTAAATTTTTTATTTTAGCGGGCAGAACGACCCTTATATTAGATGTTTTGGGGCTATAATCGAGTGTCCTAGGACGTAGAAGTTTGCCTAGTGTCAGCATACTACTTATAGTCGAACCAAAGTCTAGAGGATGGAGATACATGACACCACCTCGATTGGAAGAGTCGGTGAGTTGTTACGTGATCTCATCCTCGGGATCCTAAAATAATAGCAGAAATTCTTTCGATTATCAGAGTTGATATCCCGGTTTTAAAGACATGCATTTCATTCATATTAACATTGAATATGTTGTCTTTATATCATGTTACTAATATATTATTTGTTATTGCATGTTATGTTGCTTTTATTGGGAATATCATTCTCATCGGAGTCATCCAGCTGTTGTCTTTTCTTTGTATGTGTGCTTGGCAATAGGTGGGGCAGAACCGAGTAAAAGATCGCTTGGCTAGGTGTTTGAGTTGATAGAAGTGAGGACTTTGGTGTTTTAGAAGTCGAGTTGTTACTCGAACTTGATTGGATTTGGGCTTGTAATTTAGAACCGAGCATGTGTTATGTTTGTGTAATATTCGATTAACTCTAGAACTGCTTGTATGACTTTTTATGAGTTTTTAGTTGAATTGCATGTTGAATCATATGTGTTGAGTTTATTTGGTCTTGGAATTCTGTTTTGTCATGAATTTTCTTTTGCTGGTGCAACAGGGCACGAACCCCATGCCACGTCCTTGCAAGGGTCTGTGTCCCCTTGCATTTTGTTGGAGTGTGCAATTTTATTGATGCATGGACCCCGTGCCACCTCCGAGTGAGGGTACATGTGGTGAGAGAGAAACTCAAGCTTTTAGTGTATTGATTTTTCACAAACCAGGACACGGAGGTGGTACGGGGTTCGTGTGCCTTCAGATAAATGCACGGACCCGTTCACGGATGTGTGCATGAGGTCCGGGCATATTCTTTAAAAAAAAAGTTCTTTACTTATTCTATCTTTAATTGTTGTATCGATTGCATGTTTATTCAAGATTAGATGATTAGAGACGAGGTCCTCACATTAAGTGATATCAGAGCGATAAGTTCTTGGTTTGAACTAGAAGTGAGCGAGGTAGATCGAGTTCGCTTGTATTGGCTTCTCGCATGTGATTGAGTTATTTATGTGAATATATGAATTCCATGCGAGAATGCTTTATTATTTGAGAATTATTTGAATTAAATGATTATGTGATTTAATTTATAAAGCATGGACTACTTGAGATATAACTATATTTGATTCTCGACTTGTGTCCGAATTCCTAAGAGGTTGAAGGGCACCGAATTGTAGAGATTGAGATATCTTGTGTCCTAACTCTTTGATTATCAGATGGGTCCTCGTCAAGTAATTAACAGAAACCCACCACTAGTTACTCCTCCGAACGAACAGGCTAGTACCGAGACTGATCAGATTGATGTCACAGCGACGCCTATGGAAACCTTACTGAAGAGGTTTCAGTCATTCAAACCGCCAACCTAGAAGGGTTCTGAAAATGCTATTGTCTGTGAGAGTTGGCTAGAGGACATTGATCAGTTGTTCGATTCTCTCGACTATTCAGATGACCACCGAATCAGGTTAGTGATTCATCAGCTGTAGGGTGTTGCTACGAGCTGGTGGATTTCAATGAAAAAGGCTATTGAGAATCGAGGTACAGTTGTCTCTTGAAGTTTGTTCAAGACTGAGTTCTATAAGCGTTTCTTTCCAGTGTCTTATTGAAAGGACAAAGGTGCTGAATTTGCCACTTTAAAGAAAGGGAACATGAATATTGAGGAGTATGTGTCTATGTTTGATAGCTTGCTGAAGTTTTCATCATACTTTGCCAATAACGAAGAAGCAAAAGCCGACCAATTCATTAATGGCTTGAACCCCAATATCTTCATGTTGGTGAACACTACTAGACCTGATAATTTTGCGGATGCTATGAATCATGCAAGGGAGCTGAAGCATGTTTGATGAGAGAGAGAGGAGCTCAGCATGTGCCTCAGCAGCCGAGACAGTCTCAGAACCAACCGTATCAGTATCAGAACCAACCGTCTCCGTATCAGAACCAACCACCGAGGTATGAAGGAGGAAGCAGTGGCGGTAACAGAAGGGATCATTTCAGAGAAAAGGGGAAACAGATCAAGAAGCCAGGGAGCAATTCTTCTAGCTCCAGTGGCTCCAATTAGTTCGGTTTAGGATAGAGTTTTGGATTTTCATCTATGTTTTGCAACAAGTGTGGAGGTAGGCACCCCCTAGAGCAGTGTAAAGGAGTTTTTGGGAACTACAATATCTATCAGCAGCCAGGACACTTTGCTAAGGTGTGTCCTCAACGAGGTAATGAACGAGCTTAGAGTGGGAGTTCTTCTAGAACTACAGCTCAGCCTGAGAGGCAGACTTCTGCGGTTCACTCCTTCCAGTCTCAACAACAAAATTGAAAGGGAGGTAACCAGAATGCGTACCAGCCTTCGAAACAGCATGCACGGTTGCATCTTATTCTTTTATATCTGAGAAATTTGTTTTGATGCATCCCTTACCTACTGAGCTTTTGCCTACTGTAGTTGTAGTAACCCGCATTTCTAATTAGTGGTTAATGAGTAATTAGTCATGTGATCATGCCTAGATTAAGTAAAACATGATTAAGTAAGTTTCTGTTGGGATAATGGACTTCAGAAATGGATTCAGAGCACTCGAATTAGTTGAATTGATTCAGCAGGATCGGACGGTCCGAAGAGGAGTTCGGACGATCCGAAGTGGATCGGAAGCTCCGTGTCAGGATCGGAGGCTCCGATCGAGATCGGACGCTCCGTCGGCAAGATCGGAAGCTCCGATCTGGACCAAGGCACACGTCATCGCTTACGTCAGCAAGGTGACATCATGGCTGACATAATATTTAACGATCGGATGCTCCGAAGGTACGATCGGAGGTTCCGATCGAGTTCGGATGGTCCGAACCGGGTTCGAAGGCTCCGAACGTTGCCTATAAATAGAGGGTCCGAGAATTCATTTTCTCACACCAATTCCCTCTCTTCTCTCTCGATTCCTAAGACTTATAACTCAGATCTAGGGAGATCTAGGCGTCCTACGGGGAATCCGGAAGTGGCTTAGTGATCTAGACGTCGTCGCGGAGCTACGGCCTAGTTTTGAGGCTATCGTCAGCAAAGGGCTAACGACGGACGCAGGTATAGCTTTGGCATCCTAAAAATATTTAGGAGTATGCAATAGCTTAGTTAATGCTTTTAGAGCTTAATTGTTGATGCATGGATATTTGCATTGCAGTAGCTAGTAGACTGGACTAGTAGGCTTGGAGTCTAGACCAGCAGAGCTAGGTTTGACCAGCAATGTTAGAGGTACGTAAGTACTGACCGAGATAGCCGGCATGATATATTTGCTTATATGTTGCATGAGTATGTGCTATATGTTTTATCATGTTTTAGCATGTTTTACCATCTTAGCACATATATGATTTTACGTGTGACTGCATCCGGAGAGATGTGAGTCATTGACAGTCTTCATAGGGAACGATGATCTTATTTTAGACTCGAGTCAGGTATGACAGTTTCCATATGGGACTTGTATCCTGTTTTGGATTCGGGTCAGGATGGGGTTGGCTCAGCCCTGATATGGAGTATACGAGTACCCCACGGAGTAGCTCTCTAGCCGGTGCTGTATATTCTCGGCGCCATGAGCAAGTGTTTTCACTTGAGTTTTAAATAATCTGTGTGCGCATATTTGTATTTATATCATTGCTTCGTATTGAGCGTTCTAGCTCACGCCCCTGTGTTTGGGTATTATGTACCTTGTAGCGGGGCAGGTTTGAGGCTGGACGGTCCAGGCGGCTCTCAGCAGGATTGAGCTTGGGGAGTGCGAGTTGTAGAGGGTAGGGATTTATTTACCCTGAACCTTCGATTTGGTTGTATAACAGTATTTATACACTTGTGATAGCGTCGGTTGTATTCTGCCGATTGAATTTGTTGTATTTTTATTATCCGCACTTTACGCTTTAAGCTTTTATTGCGTGCGCTTTTACTATAACTCTGATTTGGTAGTGGATCTGGGTTGGGTCACTACATCTTTGGTATCAGAGCGACGCATTGCACTGGGAATATCGTAAAGCGGATTAAGTAATTATCTGTTCTTATGTAACAGATGGCAGATTACGACGAAAGTCACGGTAGCGTAGACGGCGGTCTTTGGGGCGATCCAGATGATCGTAGACGTTGGGGACAGCCCGAGGAGCGCAGGCGAGTGAGCATGCGTAGATTTAAGGAAGTTAGTCCGAAGCCTTTGACGGGTGGTGAGACAGCTGAAGAGGCGGAGGATTGGATGGAGAGGATGGAGCAGTGCTTCCAGAAGTTCCGTTGCACGGCTGAGGATAGGATGGAGATCCTTGCCTTTATGCTTGAGGGGAGGGCAAGGAAGTGGTGGAGATCTACTTCCGCACCGTTCATAGCAGCTAGAGGTGCAGCTACTTGGGTTGAGTTCCGTACTGCCTATCAGAGATTTTATTTTCCTCCATCTCTTCCTCAGGCGAAAGCCAGTGAGTTGTTGAGTTTGCAACAGGGGACGATGACGATCAAGGAGTACCAGCAGAAGTTCTTTGATCTGCTACCCTTTTGTCCTCATATTGCTGATAGTTCTATGGCGAAGTTTGATCATTTCCTTCAGGGGTTGAATCCTGACATTCATCGTATGGTTGCTGTGGGTGGCGATGGGACTTACGAGGATTTGGTGGACCGTTTTCGCGAGGCCGAGGATAGTATTCGGAGGAACAGGGGACTTTACTCTTCATCTTTCAGGCCAGTGAGCTCTAGTCCTTTGGGTCCAAGAGGACAGTCCTTCAAGAAGCCAGGAGGTACTTCTTCTTCTTCCTTTGGATCAGGTGGAGTGCATCGTTTTGGACAGAGACCGAACCGGTGTACTCAGTGCCGACGCAGACATCCGCCAGGGCAGTGTGGTCGATCGACCACTGCATGTTTTCAGTGTGGCTAGGAGGTTCACATGAAGAGAGATTGTCCTATGCTGATTGGGGCAGCGAGTGGTTCCGGAGGTTCTCAGGCATCTGTTCAGCCACCTCAGTACCAGCAGCCACCTTTCCAGCAGCAGTATTCGCAGCAGCGCCAGCATCCACAGCAGTCTCAGAGACAGCCTACTCAGACTCCTTCTCGGGGTCATTCTTCATTGAGGCCACGTACCCAGGGTCAGGTCTTTGCGCTTAACCAAGAGCAGGCAGAGGCTGACAGTGACCGGATGATTGCAGGTATCTGTAGTTTATGTGGTTTTCCTGCATATGTTTTAATTGATACCGGTGCATCGCATTCTTTTGTCTCAGCACGTTTTGCTAAGAAGTATAGATTGCCATTTATTCCATTAGACGTGTTGCTAGTGGTTTCTACTCCTATGGGGAGCAAGGTTTTAGCCAAGCGTCTAGTTGTGGGTTGTGTTTTGGATTTTTAGGGACATCAGCTTAGTGTTAACCTGATGATTCTAGCAATGGAGGATTTCAATTGCATCATTGGGATAGATCTATTGACTACCTACCGAGCGATAGTGGAATGCTATCAGAGGTTTGTTCAGTTTCGTCCAGAGGATGACGAGTCTTGGTATTTCTATGGTGAGGGAGCACGACCCCCGATGCCAGTGGTTTCAGCTCTGAAGGCCCGGCGTGTTGGGAACTCGGGTTGCTAATCTCATCTTAGGGCAATAAACGATTAATCAACAATTAATCATATAATAAAAGAATATTCAAACCAAAATTTTTTTTTTTTTTTAGAACCTCACGCGCGCCCGCGCCCCACTTCAGGCGCGCCCGCGCATAGGTTTCGGACAGAATCTGGTAAAATGATAAACATAAAAGTTGTAGATCTTTGTCTTAGTTTCCAATGCCGCCAACCGCACCCTAATCGGAGTTTTGAGTAAAAATTTATGCTCATTCTACCAAGAAGGGTTGGTGCAGAAATTTACAAAAATTATCAAAGACTACAACAAAGATCAAAGTTGCTAGAGCTATTTCAAATCTGAAAAATTGCTTACATAATCTCAATATGTCCGAAGCATAAACTCATGCATATCTAGACATAACAATAATCGCATACATGTTTCTAAGGTGCAATACAATAAACTCAATTCTAAGTTTTCTAAGCTCAAACTAAATCAACACCTTCTAACATGCATTTGACAGCAATCTATTCTTAGCCCGAAGTCACCACATGCTAATATTTCTCAATCTTGAGCTATCCAAGCCACATCTGACTCGCTCATGCCCCAAACCTGATGCAATGCACACATACAAATAAAGCAACAGCCGGATAACTCCGGTGAGAATAAATCTCAGTATGAACAACATGCATATGCATCAGTTAAACATATGATATCTATATGCCAAATGAATCATAAATCTTCAATCATGTAATAGGAGGTAAAACATGATAGTATGTTCATCTTTAATACCAAGTATATAAACTCATTCAAATCTTGAATGTCATAACATAACATGCTAGCATTTATAAACGCATATTCTAATCTCTAGAAATCTCTAGGTTAATGCATAAATGCAATGCATGTGCCAAGGAATAGGCTATCGAATCTGATATCAATAAATCGTAATTCTAGGATCCCGGGGAAATAAAATCTTTAACTAACCACCGACTCTCCCATTCGAGGTGGCGTCAAATCTCTCAATCCCCTGACGTTGGTTCAACTATAGTGAGTTATCTAGCTCTGGAAATAAATCTATATTCCGTGCTATGAGTCATCTGACTCTGGAAGTAAATCTACATTCCGTGCCACTCAACTACAGTTCTCCAAACGTCATCTGCATTCTAGGCCTTTCAACCCTCTGTGCTTTTCAGGCTGGAGTTCAAGATGAATGCAACATAATTTGAATGCATCAAATCATACATAAGCTAAAACAACATCTTGAACACATCAATCATATAATCATATGATCATATAATCACTCAAAGATACCGACAAATCTGTAAGCATCACATGGAATATGTAAGACATGTTCAATACAGAACATAACATAAATCAAAGAAGACAAATAAACATTGACATAAATATTCTGGAAATTCAAGAAGATATCTATCTTGAATAATCTATCCCATTTATGTAAACGCAAACAATAACATATATTAAACATGCATGTATGTGATTTTAGGCAACTCGATAATCAACAACAATCTCGAGTTATTCTGCCCATCTTATTAATGTCTATTCATACCTGCATTTCTGATTCAACTAGCTGACCCTCTGTCAATTCTTGATCAACTACAAGTTGTCCAAATCTGACATCAAATTCTGCTTATTTCAATCAGTGCTACTTGAAGGTATTCTTGATTCAACTTCAAACACTTCAAGTCATTCGAACTTGAACTCGTCAATTCAACTTCGATAATCTTCAAGTCAAATCTGAAATAATGTATAACATATCTAAACATCAATTTCCAATCTGAATCGATGTTTCTTTAAAGCTGATACATTTCAAATCTAACTAACACAATCGGAATTCAAACCGACGTCACAACTATTCGAATTCGATAAATCTTTCGATTCAAATATCATTATACCTTCATTCTAAATATAACCACATATTCAATTCATCCACTAAACACTTGAATATGAGCTCTAGACATAAAGAATGAATAACAATTCAAAATCTTGAACCGACGGCGTAACGGATTAAAACCGGAAATTCTAAAAGCTTAAACATCAATTAGACAATCTTATAAGTATCATAACATCCATAATTCAGCATCCTAATCACGTGAATTGCAGCCCTCAAAATTCAGAATTTTGATAATTCTTTCAATATTCCAAAACATGTCCAAACGACGATCTTTTCTCGATCCGTCTTAGATATGCTATCGTCGTATATGCTAGAACATGTTTATACAATCAAATCTTAATTCTAACAAAAACATAAAATTCAAACATGATAGAACTTCATAAAACTTACGTCAAAACGTAGCACTCGGAGCTGTGATCGCAAATATATGTTCAATCGGAAATTCTACCTGGCGGATCAAAAGATATCGGAGTTTAAAGAATCGAAAATGGCTTAACCCTTCTCTTTTCTTCTTCTCTCGGTGATTGCTGATCATTCTGATTCCCTTTCAGCCTTCTTACACGTTTAAACACAAGTTGCAAGACAATTTGCATTTTGGTCCCTAAACTTTGGCCTAATTGCAATTCAGTCCCCGGACAAGCGATTTAATTCAATTTCAATCCTAAATAAGTTAAGAATATTAGAATTTAATTCTAAACTCTAAATATTCTCAAATTAAATATTCTCGGATTAAAATTAAATCATTTCGGACCTTATCGCATTTTAGTCCTTGAACTACTCAATATTTGCAAATTGGCCCTTGCTCGGATTTCATCCTCAAAATTCATTCTTGATATTTATCATCTTGGAATTCACATCTTAAATTCCATAAATATCAATTGCAAATATTTTTAATCTTTTAATTTAAGAATTCCGGATAATAAACTTCTTAAAATCCTCAAATCCTCAAATTAAATATTTCTGACCCGAAATTGAAATCTCTAATTTCCATAAATTCTTAACTTCATATTTTCTCTTATTTGGAATTTAAATCTTAAATCCCATCATTAATAACTTAATATTTACGGGCCTTACATTTCCTCCCCTCTAAGGAATAATTTCGTCCTCGAAATCGCATCGATCTTACTGCTGATTCTTGTAGGCTGTGTAGCTGACTGAAGTAATACTAACTTCAATTCTCTGAGCTATCGATATCTATTTTGATATCTTCTCTTCTATCATAGCTTAATCTTCTTTCTTATTGTTGCTGCAATCATATCTATTTGCATTCACATATAATCGCTGAGTCAACTTATATCTAAGTTGCTCTTTCTTGTGATCTAACTCTGCATCAATTACTTTGTCTTGCTTGCAATCTTATCAACTTCTATTGCATCTGAATTGAATACAAATACATGTTCTAGCTGATATTCTTCAGCCAATGCATATGGATAACAATTCATCTATCTGATACTTCATGCTTGAGTATTAATCAATAAGCTAGATCAAATACTCATAGAAATCAATTCTGAAATTTCTTTCTAAATCTACTGATGCTCGATAAACAATTTCTGAATTGATCATTCTGCTCAGGCTTCAAATCTCTATATTTGTTGCCCATTTTCTAGCTCAGTCACTGCTGTTCTATTTCTGTTCAAAACAATCTTCACATTCTCTATCATTTCTTGACTCATAGCTGGTCAAATAGCTGATAGTTCTGAAAGATCATTTCTATATAAAGACATTTCTGTGTTTCTGATCAATCAATCATCAAAATATTGTCTTTATATCTATCAAATAGCTGTCACATGAATCATAGTAATCACGTGGCAAATAATCAAGCAACTAGTACCGAATCTAGTACTATAGTTCTGAGCATATCCTCGGAAATCTGGATAATCACATCTGATAGTCCACTAATCAGAGGATGGTATACTGAAATCTCATACAACCAAACACTCAGAACATCTGACAATCAATGCCACAATCTAGAAAACAGATCTAAAGTTTCTATCTTGACAATAGATTTCAATAATTCCTGTAATCTGATCATCTTGCTAAATGCATAACTAGTATCTTTTTATGTTTGTATCATATCTAATACAACATATTCATAAATCTGTCGAAATCTACTACACTCTAAATCGCAAAATCATGACGATTCATGTAGATTCGAACCAAAGTCGTTCACAAAGTTGATCTGATTTCAACTCTTATGTAACTAATCTGTTACATAAACCACTTGCGTTATTATTTTCTGTTTTTTTTTTACTGGAATTTTAGTATTGGTACTGTCAATTCTGTCGTATCTGTTTTCAGTTCTTCTTCCAATACTAATTTCCAAGTACTAACTACGTGTAAGTCATACATGTTTAGACAACTGAATGGATATTAAATCTGTTGTCATATACCTCTTTCAGAATCTGATATTCCATATCTAGAATATCTGGCATAATCAAACGATTATTCACCGCAAAAATTCATCTGTTCTGCTCTGCTGTCTTATCTCTTATCTTAATCTAGCATTATCAATCAATATTCTATTGCTTGATCTTAGATCAATGTTACTTTTATCGTTCCAAACCAATCGAGTTTAGCTTGGATCGCAACAATTCTGATCGTTTAAGTATCTGTCAAGCATAAATATTCAACAAGTACAAATCTGTACCCAATAAATTCGATAATTATCTAAAACCCATAAATCTTGTTGATGGTCTGAATCTGAATTTCTATCAGTTACGAGCCAAATTCTTCAAGATACACTGAATAGACACATCAAATAATCAATAATTATCAAATTTCAAATCAAAGGAACTCGCTCAAGTCAAGGTCACCCAAAATCAAACATTCTGAATGACAAAATCTGCACAATGAAAACAACTCACTTGCATATCAAAACTTAAAGCGAGTAAATTAAATCAGACTCTAGCAAAAGAATAAGAGTCAATCAAAATCGATCGAGGTCGAATACAAAAACCTCAGAATCGATAGCAAGAAATTCAAGAATCATGATTTCTATGATGGAATAGCTTCAGCAAAATTTGAAGAAAAAGCTCAACTGTAACTGATTTTTCTTATTCTCTATTGACATGAGTTCAGTTATTAATTCTTAGCTGACAATAGTCGAATATAATCTTTTCGACGTAACTTATTGTCATAGAATTAATCATCATTTCGGTACTACATAACTCTTTTCTACTCAATCTGCTAGCTGTTTCTGAAGTTCTTCATGTCAAGTAATGCTCTTCTATACGAGTTACCATAATACTTTCGTACTAGACACAACTCTATATAGACCTGCATTCATGTCGTAGAAAGGTCAAAATATGTCATTGAACTATTTCTGTACATTCTAACCACTGACATAGCTATCAATTTTAGGTTAATTCTGTACTAGTTCAATATATCGATTAGACTTCTACTGACATTCTTCCACGATCATCGTGATATAAACAGTACCGACATAATAGAAATTTATTTCTGCAACTCATATCAAATAGATCTCTACTCATTGCTATTGTTGATCTAACTTAATCACTGCACAGAATCAATCAATTCTTATCTGATACTCAGTTATTGCATTAATATTTATAATGCATATTCAATCTTATTTCCTCAAGTCTGCATTTCATCTTCTCTGTCTAATCATTCAAATGTATTTCTTCTACTCAAAGGCAAAAATCTCAGCAAATACATTGAATAAAGGCTCATCAGATACGGATTATAGCATAACAAATCACTGATCTATGAATGTATGCTATATAAGCAATATACAAGTGGTTAACTAGAATTAACTCACTTACCTGTAATATTCTTATCTGATACAACTTGAACCTTTCAGTTAGGGGAGCTATGCTTATATATCTTCATCTGCTGGCGTTTAGACTGACTCGATCTTTGCTGTTATTGTCACTATCGCTTGCTTCATAGCTATACTGCTATGAAATTTTAGTGAAAGTGATGATCATAGGTTTTCACAATGACTGAGGCGTGAATAAAACTTCAACTCTACCTCGTATTACCGTTTCATGATTTCTTTCTTCTATTACTGGCTTGAAATCAACTTATGCGTCTATTCTGCAAAGTTTACTGTTCTATCTTCTTTAGCATATACGGAAAGAAACAATTCTGTTTACTTACCTGCCAAACAATTTCAGTACTTCTTCTGGCAACTTCATCAACTTCTTGCTAAGTCCTGGAGTTGATATCAATCAAGCCGATTCTATGTTCATCTGAATATTCTTCACTTGAACAACTGATTCAGCTTTTCAATTCAACCCCTTTCTAGACATAGCATATTCTGTATCTTTCTGAGTTGGCGAGTACTAGCTTTGGAGTTGTTCAACTAACATACTCCTCAGGGCAATCATCATACTCAAAAACTTACCTCAACTCTGTTCTGTTCTGTCTGCGGTTCTGTTCTGTATGAGGTTCTCATTCTATCTGTACAATCTATCTTATGCAATAACAGAAGCAATATATATGGCATATATTATAACATACAATGTCAGTATATCGTACATATAATCTCATGCTTCTTAATAGAACACGTACTTGCAATTTCTCATGCTTTTTCACATATTACATGCTTAAAACGAATTCACTTATTCTAATAAATTCAAGAAATCAGGCATACATAACAACATATAAGCATGTAATTCTTATCTGAATAAAGCAAGTAGTGTTCAATCAAGCAATCATAGTCGCATACAATTCTGTAAAGCAAGTAAATCATACTCGTCATACTATAAATGCATGCGACTCAATCTACCCCGCTCAACTTCTATCTTAGTCCAAGACTTTATGCTCTGATACCACCTGTTGTGGGGACCTCGGGTTGCTAATCTCATCTTAGGGCAATAAATGATTAATCAACAATTAATCATATAATAAAAGAATATTCAAACCAAATTTTTTTTTTTTCAGAACCCCACGCGCGCCCGCGCATAGGTTTCGGACAGAATCTGGTAAAATGATAAACATAAAAGTTGTAGATCTTTGTCTTAGCTTTCCAATGCCACCAACCGCACCCTAATCGAAGTTTTCAGTAAAAAGTTATGCTCATTCTACCAAGAAGGGTCGGTGCAGAAATTTACAAAAATTATCAAAGACTACAACAAAGATCAAAGTTGCTAGAGCTATTTCAAATCTGAAAAATTGCATACATAATCTCAATATGTCCGAAGCATAAACTCATGCATATCTAGACATAACAATAATCACATACATGTTTCTAAGGTGCAATACAATAAACTCAATTCTAAGTTTTCTAAGCTCAAACTAAATCAACACCTTCTAACATGCATTTGATAGCAATCTATTCTTAGCCCGAAGTCACCACATGCTAATCTTTCTCAATCTTGAGCTATCCAAGCCACATCTGACTCGCTCATGCCCCAAACCTGATGCAATGCACACATACAAACAAAGCAACAGCCGGATAACTCCGATGAGAATAAATCTCAGTATGAACAACATGCATATACATCAGTTAAACATATGATATCTATATGCCAAATGAATCATAAATCTTCAATCATGTAATAGGAGGTAAAACATGATAGTATGTTCATCTTTAATACCAAGTATATAAACTCATTCAAATCTTGAATGTCATAACATAACATGCTAGCATTTATAAACGCATATTCTAATCTCTAGAAATCTCTAGGTTAATGCATAAATGCAATGCATGTGCCAAGGAATAGGCTATCGAATCTGATATCAATAAATCATAATTCTAGGATCCCGGGGAAATAAAATCTTTAACTAACCACCGACTCTCCCATTCGAGGTGGCGTCAAATCTCTCAATCCCCTGACGTTGGTTCAACTATAGTGAGTTATCTAGCTCTGGAAATAAATCTATATTCCGTGCTATGAGTCATCTGACTCTGGAAGTAAATCTACATTCCATGCCACTCAACTACAGTTCTCCAAACGTCATCTGCATTCTAGGCCTTTCAACCCTCTGTGCTTTTCAGGCTGGAGTTCAAGATGAATGCAACATAATCTGAATGCATCAAATCATACATAAGCTAAAACAACATCTTGAACACATCAATCATAATCATATGATCATATAATCACTCAAAGATACCGACAAATCTGTAAGCATCACATGGAATATGTAAGACATGTTCAATACAGAACATAATATAAATCAAAGAAGACAAATAAACATTGACATAAATATTCTGGAAATTCAAGAAGATATCTATCTTGAATAATCTATCCCATTTATGTAAACGCAAACAATAACATATATTAAACATGCATGTATGTGATTTTAGGCAACTCGATAATCAACAACAATCTCGAGTTATTCTGCCCATCTTATTAATGTCTATTCATACCTGCATTTCTGATTCAACTAGCTGACCCTCTGTCAATTCTTGATCAACTACAAGCTGTCCAAATCTGACATCAAATTCTGCTTATTTCAATCAGTGCTACTTGAAGGTATTCTTGATTCAACTTCAAACACTTCAAGTCATTCGAACTTGAACTCGTCAATTCAACTTCGATAATCTTCAAGTCAAATCTGAAATAATGTATAACATATCTAAACATCAATTTCCAATCTGAATCGATGTTTCTTTAAAGCTGATACATTTCAAATCTGAATAACACAATCGGAATTCAAACCGACGTCACAACTATTCGAATTCGATAAATCTTTCGATTCAAATATCATTATACCTTCATTCTAAATATAACCACATATTCAATTCATCCACTAAACACTTGAATATGAGCTCTAGACATATAGAATGAATAACAATTCAAAATCTTGAACCGGCGGCATAACGGATTAAAACCGGAAATTCTAAAAGCTTAAACATCAATTAGACAATCTTATAAGTATCATAACATCCATAATTCAGCAGCCTAATCACGTGAATTGCATGTAAGAGTGGGTGCCCAGTGAGTGAGCCAACTGTGTGGCTATGGGCTTTGTTGACTCTTTGTATAAAACAATCTTTTGTTTAATATTATTTACACTTTTATGGCAATGACTTTATATTACTTCATATTGTTATATTGTGATATACTATTGTTGTTTTGATAAAGACCTTGAATATACTATAGTGTATGTAAGATGTGGTAGAACATGGAGATGTCTATCATGAAATACATCTTATAGTCACTGTATATTCTAAAACCGTTCCTAGTCGATTGAGCCGTCCGATAATAAGGATAAGGATCGCTCGAGTTTGAGACTAGCATTTGCGATGCGGAGTACCACGTTTCATTGGTAGGGAACATGGAGATGTTCGAAGCATGCAAATGGATATTCATAGGATGAATAGTCGAACTACCCTATCCGGACTTTCCAAGTGGTTATCACTTATCGAGTGGATAAAGTCCGCGGTTTTGGTTGTACACCATTAGTCCTTACGACTTGAAACATCATGGAGACTCTATATGCTAGTACTGTGCTTTGACTCGTTTACCGACTCTGAGGGGGTCATCAGGTGTCGAGATTGGGTACAGTTACGACACATATAGGAGCCAATGCATTGTTGTCAAGGATTCACCACATACTTGCGAGTGTGGATATCCTATGCGATCTGAGGAGATATTAGTGTGATAAATCTCTGGCCAGAGTAATTGATGTGATTTAAGAAATGGTTTCTTAGTAGCACATGCGATGTCACTAATTTGATCTTCAAGATGTATTGCATAGTTATCGAATCTTGAGCGACTCTCGATATACCAATGGTTGTTGATTCGATCGGGATATATGGATGAAGGGACCGTACTGTACGCTAACCAAAATCTACTGGTTCTTGTAGGCACTATCAGTGATACCTAGGGAATCATGGGGCGATGTTGCTAGGCGCTTTACCATGATTCGTTGGGCAAGTCGGAAAGTGTTGTTCCGAGTCACAAGGAGTTGTGAGCCCACGGCTAGCTGTATCCCTGAACCATTGAGGGTCACACAGTGTAATGGAGTTTTAATCCCCGTTGAGATAGTTAAATTTAAAGAGTTAAATTTAATGAACTAAGGAGTTGGACTTCTTAAATAAGAGTAAGGGAGTAGGATTTCCTAAAATGACATAGGGATGGACATTTTGGAAACCACTGAATTCGGATTCAGGAAAATTTATTTTGACTTTAAAACGTGCAGAAATGGTTTCTGTGCACATTGGTGAAATCGTTTCATCAATCGGAGTCACGATGAATTTTATATTAATTTCTGAACGAGCGGGCTTTGCTTGTCGGGCCCCAGCTTATGACTAATGGGCCCTAAGGTGTTAGTGGCCTGCATTATAAATAAGTTATTTCAGTACAGAAATTACACACAACAGGTCATAATTTTTGAGACAGAAAAAAAAATCGAAACCCTTCTCTCTCAAAGAATTTTCGGCCGTCCCCTTCCTGCTCTGCCCGAGAAAATTCCGGTCTGTGATTTTGAATCGCAGTAAGGAATAACGAATCAAATTCGTGTATTCTCTTCGCAGAAAACTTCTGATAGATTTTCTAGTGCAATCTATCAGAGGGATTAAACCTCTGTTCGTGGACCTGATTGAAGGCGTTCATCGGTTCCAGGGAGAGACAACAAGAGCAGAATTGTTCTGTTGGTGTCCATTAATCTCGTTGCGAGATTTGAGGTAAAATTTATTTAATTGTTATTTAAATTTTACACACACGTAATTCAATTGATGAACGGTTGATACCCATACCATGGAAACGTTCCATGAAAAATTTTTAAACTTCCGCTGCACCGGGTATCAATCGTAATTGGTCTGGGAACTCGCCAGTTTTCCAACAGTGGTATCAGAGCCAGGTTGCTCAGATCAATCGATTGAATTAATCAATTGTACAAAATTTTTGAGTCTCGGTTTATGAAACAAAATAAATATTTTTAATAAAAAAATTTTTTTTTCCGGGGGCGAAACCCGGGCAGCGATTGGATCGCTGCCCGGAGGGGGCAGCGATGGTCGCTGCCCCAAGGGGGCGCACGGCGCCGTGCAGGGCGGCGACCGTTGCCGCCCAGGGCGGCGCACGGCGCTGCCCAGGGCAGCGCAGTGCGCTGCCCAGCGCAGCGCTGGGCGCTGCGCAGGGCAGCGCTCGGCGCCGCCCAGCGGCGGCGCCAGGCGCCGCCAGGGCAGCAAGCGTTGCTGCCCTAAGGGGGCAGCCGGGCTGCCCCGGCCCGCGCCCCGGGTGCGGGCCAACCCGGGAGTGTCCCGGGTGGCCCGCGGGGAAAAATTAATATTTTATTAAAAATTAATTTTAATATGTTAAAATTTTATTTTTGGTCCGGTCAAAAATTGTTTTTGATTGGTTCACGAGATTTCGGATCGAATTGTTCGAGTCCGTAAATTTTAAAATTGATTTTGGATAAATTTGAATTTTTGGAAAATTTTAATATTTTATCCGTAAATTGAATTTTGAAATCAATTATTTTGGTACAATTGATGATAAGATATGATCTTATGATATATTAGATAAAATATGATTTTATTTGTAAAATTGGATTTTATAGATAAAATATGATTTTATTTGATATGGAGATAAAATATGATTTTATATGTGAAATGTGATTTTATATATAAAATATGATTTTATCTTGTTTAAATTTGAATTGCCACAGCATGTTATCCAATAAATTAATTTTGAATTAAATGTTATTGGATAAGGATGATCGATTGCCATGACCAATTTTGTAGGTGTATGTTAGGAATTTACATTTTGTCTTTATTGTTGTTGGTTTTATTAATGGGCCTGGTTTATGGCCCGATATGAATGTCATATGTAATAAAAGTGGGCTTGGTTTATAGCCCGTTCCCACCCCCTAAAAATGTATCCCCTACTTGTCATTGTTATTTATTGTAAATACATTAGATTTAGTGGGAGATCAAGATTTGAAGATGGTGGGCCCAGCAGACAATGAAGACTGAAGAAATGTAAATTGGAAGCATATGTAATAGGATTGCATTTGCATACTGCATATTACCTAGGATTGGACTAAGACCCGTGATTGGCAACCACGGGTCAATTAGAAATGGAATCGATCATCCTATATAATATTTGATATTATGATTGTATGCATGTTTAGACATAAATTGCGTGAATCCGGCAATGCATGCAATAAATTAAATATGATGAGACAAATATTTTTATAAATAAAATCCCTCATTTTAAATATGATTTAAAATTTATATCAAGATAAATAAAGGAAATTTAAATATTGTTTAAATGTTCCTACCTTCCATCAACGGTCAATGTATGTGATGCTACCCGCGGATACGGTCCGGCTCATATTATTGGGGGGGCCCGTCCGTCGGAAAGCTGTACATTGGATCGACAAATGTTGTAAGTTGGGTGGAACTCCCATGGGATCGGCTCATATTATTGGGGGATCCACATGGCGACCGTCCATCACAACTTAATATTGATGGGTCATCTTGACATGTCACTTTAAACGGCGTCATATTATTGGGCCCTTATTGGACATGAGGTAAATACATGGGGGTTGCTTTGGAAGCAATTGGGCTCTACCTTTTGAGAATTATGGTTGGCTGATATTATTCGGGACCATAAGTTTGTCAATTGGACTCCATGTTCTCACTAAGGAAAAAGTTTCCCGTTTTCACTAGAGGGTGGTGAAATCGTTAAAATAGTGGGAGTGAGATTCATAAAATAAAATTCGCCAATTTTATGTCTTAGTAAATTATTTAAACAATCATCGATAATTGTCTGTTTTATCTCAGTAATCCACATGTTTCTGTTCTCCAACAAAACAAACTTATTGACGCAAACAATACAGAATGATTCCATAAGTTAAGATTGTCCTAAGTTCGGGAAAAGATTTTCTAAGTGTTAGAAAAGGCTTCTCCGAAAACAGCCCCGGCTGATGTAACTGCCGAAAGGTTGGCCGAATTAGAGAAATGGTTGGACCATGATCTCAAGGCCAAATGTTACATGCAAAATTGGACAAGTCTAAACAAGTTTGCCATCACTGCAAGAAACCCGGTAATTGGAAACGTAACTGCAAGGAATACCCCAAGCAGTTGCGAACTGCAAAGGGTATGTTTTACATTGAAATAAATGTTTTTCTTAATACTACTTCTTGGGTATTGGATACCAGATGAAGATCTCATATTTGCAATGAGTTGCAAATGATAACAAGAAGTAATAGGATAAGGATGGGTGAGACCCAGTCAAGGCTCGGGAATGGTTCCAGAGTTAAATCCATAGCTATGGGAAATATTTATTTTTTGCAGAACGGTTTTAAGTTACTTTTGATAGATGTTTTATTTGTGCCAGATTTAATTAAAAACATTATTTCTATTTCTATGCTTGATAGAGATGGTTATTCTTGCAATTTTGTGAATGGGATTTGCAATATTTACAAGAATGAATGTTTAATTGGAAATGGACAACTTGAAAACGATCTATACAACTTAAAACTAAAAGACGTTCCAGTGAATTATGTTGATAAACCGGCGACAACAAACAAAAGAAAAATCGATAGTCAAAACCCGGCAAACCTTTGGCGTGCTAGGCTAGGTCATATTTCCTCAAGGAGGATGAACAAGCTAGTGGGAGAGGGCATGTTTGATATGTCTGATATTAATTCTCTACCTACTTGTGAATCCTGCCTAAAAGGAAAAATGACTAAATCTCCTTTTAAGGGGAAACCTGAGCGTAGTCAGAATCTGTTGGATTTGATCCATACAGATGTTTGTGGTCCATTTAGAGTAGGGACTCAACATGGCCACACCTACTTCATTACCTTTACTGATGATTATTCAAGGTATGGGTATTTATATTTAATGAAATATAAGTCTGAAGCATTTGAAAGGTTCAAAGAATTCAGGGCTGAAGTAGAAAACAAGCTAGGTAAAAGTATTAAAGCACTTCGATCGGATCGAGGTGGAGAATACTTGAGTACCGAGTTTTTGGACTATCTGAAAGAGAATGGGATTCTCTCTCAGTGGACTCCTCCTATGACACCACAGCTTAATGGTGTATCGGAGCGTCGTAATCGAACTTTGTTGGACATGGTTCGATCTATGATGAGCTTCACTGAGCTTCCACCTTCGTTTTGGGGCTATGCGCTTGAAACGGCGGTATTGTTGTTGAACAACGTCCACACTAAAGCAGTGGACAAAACACCATACGAGTTATGGAATGGCAAAGCTCCTAAGTATTCGTACTTGAGGATTTGGGGATGTCCTGCTTACGTGAAGCGGACAGTGGGAGATAAGTTGGATAGTCGATCTAGCTTGTGTTATTTTGTGGGGTATCCAAAGAATTCAATCGGATATTATTTCTATTATCCTGCTGAAACAAAGGTGTTTGTTTCACGGAATGCCACCTTCTTGGAGAAGGAGTTCTTATTGGATAAGAAAGGCGAGATGATGGAACTCGAAGAAGTTCGAGAAGAACCCGAAATACAAAATAACGATCCCACACCTCAGGAACCATTGCTGGACACGCCTGCACCTAGAAGATCCGAAAGGACTTCTAGACCTCCAGTTCGATATGGTCTTCTTCTTGAAGGGGATCAAGATGAACCCGACATTGGATGTGATCCAAGAAACTTCAAGGAAGCAATTTCTGATGCGGATTCAAATTTATGGCTTGAAGCTATGCAGTCAGAATTGGATTCGATGCATACAAACCAAGTTTGGTCTTTAGTAGATCCTCCCGATGGAATTGTTCCAATAGGGTGTAAATGGATCTACAAGAGAAAGCTTGGGCCTGATGGTAAGGTATTGACCTACAAGGCGCGATTGGTGGCGAAAGGTTATACTCAAAGGCAAGGAGTTGACTATGATGAAACCTTTTCACCAGTTGCAATGTTCAAGTCCATAAGAATCCTGATTGCCATAGCTGCATGGTATGACTATGAGATATGGCAAATGGATGTGAAGACTGCTTTTCTTAATGGAGACATTAAGGAAGAAATCTATATGAAGCAGCCTGAGGGGTACACATCCATGGGAAGCGAGCATAAGGTATGCAAGCTTCAGAGATCAATTTATGGTCTAAAACAAGCATCAAGAAGTTGGAACCAGAAATTTGATGAAACAATAAAAGATTTTGGTTTCATCAAGAACCCGGAGGAACCTTGCGTGTACAAGAAAGTAGTTAAGGATGCGGTGACATTCTTAGTACTTTATGTTGATGACATCCTACTCATTGGGAATGATGTAGGGATGTTGCAGTCAACAAAGATATGGTTATCAGGTAGATTTTCGATGAAGGATTTGGGAGAGGCATCCTACATTCTTGGGATACAGATCTATAGAGATAGGTCTAAGAGAATGATAGGACTCACTCAATCAACCTACATCGATACCATATTGAAACGGTTTTCAATGGATGGGTTCAAAAGAGGACATCTACCCATGTGTCATGGAGTTTCTCTATCCAAGTCTATGTGTCCCAAGACTGATGAAGAGATAGAGAATATGACACATGTACCATATGCGTCAGCTATAGGTAGTATCATGTATGGGATGATATCTACCAGACCGGATGTAGCATTTGCTCTGAGTGTCACGAGCAGATATCAGTCTAATCCTGGTCAAATGCATTGGAAAGCCGTGAAGGACATTCTTAAGTACTTGCGAAGGACTAAGAATATGTTCATGGTTTATGGAGGACGAGAACTCAAACTGGAAGGCTATACCGACTCTAGCTTCCAAAGTGATGTGGATGACTCGAAGTCAACCTCTGGATTTGTGTTCATGCTCAATGGCGGTGCTGTCTCTTGGAAGAGTTCCAAGCAGGACACCACAGCGGATTCCACCACTGAGGCTGAATACATTGCAGCATCAGCTGCTGCTAAAGAGGCCGTTTGGATGAGGAATTTCGTCCAAGAGTTGGGCGTCATTCCTGAATTTGTTGGTCCAGTCCCGGAGTACTGCGACAACACGGGTGCCGTTGCTCAAGCAAAGGAACCAAGGTCTCATCAAAGATCCAAACACGTACTGAGGAAATACCACATAATCCGGGAGATTGTGGAAAGAGGAGACATCAGTGTCGAACGAGTGGCCTCTGCAGACAATATCGCTGATCCACTTACTAAGCCTTTGCCAGGACCATTGTTTGACAAACATCGCGAAGCAATGGGTCTACGTAGTATGACTAGTTGGCTATAGGGCAAGTGGGAGATTGTAAGAGTGGGTGCCCAGTGAGTGAGCCAACTGTGTGGCTATGGGCTTTGTTGACTCTTTGTATAAAAAAATCTTTTGTTTAATATTATTTACACTTTTATGGCAATGACTTTATATTACTTCATATTGTTATATTGTGATATACTATTGTTGTTTTGATAAAGACCTTGAATATACTATAGTGTATGTAAGATGTGGTAGAACATGGAGATGTCTATCATGAAATACATCTTATAGTCACTGTATATTCTAAAACCGTTCCTAGTCGATTGAGCCGTCCGATAATAAGGATAAGGATCGCTCGAGTTTGAGACTAGCATTTGCGATGCGGAGTACCACGTTTCATTGGTAGGGAACATGGAGATGTTCGAAGCATGCAAATGGATATTCATAGGATGAATAGTCGAACTACCCTATCCGGACTTTCCAAGTGGTTATCACTTATCGAGTGGATAAAGTCCGCGGTTTTGGTTGTACACCATTAGTCCTTACGACTTGAAACATCATGGAGACTCTATATGCTAGTACTGTGCTTTGACTCGTTTACCGACTCTGAGGGGGTCATCAGGTGTCGAGATTGGGTACAGTTACGACACATATAGGAGTCAATGCATTGTTGTCAAGGATTCACCACATACTTGCGAGTGTGGATATCCTATGCGATCTGAGGAGATATTAGTGTGATAAATCTCTGGCCAGAGTAATTGATGTGATTTAAGAAATGGTTTCTTAGTAGCACATGCGATGTCACTAATTTGATCTTCAAGATGTATTGCATAGTTATCGAATCTTGAGCGACTCTCGATATACCAATGGTTGTTGATTCGATCGGGATATATGGATGAAGGGACCGTACTGTACGCTAACCAAAATCTACTGGTTCTTGTAGGCACTATCAGTGATACCTAGGGAATCATGGGGCGATGTTGCTAGGCGCTTTACCATGATTCGTTGGGCAAGTCGGAAAGTGTTGTTCCGAGTCACAAGGAGTTGTGAGCCCACGGCTAGCTGTATCCCTGAACCATTGAGGGTCACACAGTGTAATGGAGTTTTAATCCCCGTTGAGATAGTTAAATTTAAAGAGTTAAATTTAATGAACTAAGGAGTTGGACTTCTTAAATAAGAGTAAGGGAGTAGGATTTCCTAAAATGACATAGGGATGGACATTTTTGGAAACCACTGAATTCGGATTCAGGAAAATTTATTTTGACTTTAAAACGTGCAGAAATGGTTTCTGTGCACATTGGTGAAATCGTTTCATCAATCGGAGTCACGATGAATTTTATATTAATTTCTGAACGAGCGGGATTTGCTTGTCGGGCCCCAGCTTATGACTAATGGGCCCTAAGGTGTTAGTGGCCTGCATTATAAATAAGTTATTTCAGTACAGAAATTACACACAACAGGTCATAATTTTTGAGACAGAAAAAAAAATCGAAACCCTTCTCTCTCAAAGAATTTTCGGCCGTCCCATACTGCTCTGCCCGAGAAAATTCCGGTCTGTGATTTTGAATCGCAGTAAGGAATAACGAATCAAATTCGTGTATTCTCTTCGCAGAAAACTTCTGATAGATTTTCTAGTGCAATCTATCAGAGGGATTAAACCTCTGTTCGTGGACCTGATTGAAGGCGTTCATCGGTTCCAGGGAGAGACAACAAGAGCAGAATTGTTCTGTTGGTGTCCATTAATCTCGTTGCGAGATTTGAGGTAAAATTTATTTAATTGTTATTTAAATTTTACACACACGTAATTCAATTGATGAACGGTTGATACCCATACCATGGAAACGTTCCATGAAAAATTTTTAAACTTCCGCTGCACCGGGTATCAATCGTAATTGGTCTGGGAACTCGCCAGTTTTCCAACATTGCAGCCCTCAAAATTCAGAATTTTGATAATTCTTTCAATATTCCAAAACATGTCCAAACGACGATCTTTTCTCGATCCGTCTTAGATATGCTATCGTCGTATATGCTAGAACATGTTTATACAATCAAATCTTAATTCTAACAAAAACATAAAATTCAAACATGATAGAACTTCATAAAACTTACGTCAAAACGTAGCACTCGGAGCTGTGATCGCAAATATATGTTCAATCGGAAATTCTACCGGGCGGATCAAAAGATATCGGAGTTTAAAGAATCGAAAATGGCTTAACCCTTCTCTTTTCTTATTCTCTCGGTGATTGCTGATCATTCTGATTCCCTTTCAGCCTTCTTACACGTTTAAACACAAGTTGCAAGACAATTTGCATTTTGGTCCCTAAACTTTGGCCTAATTGCAATTCAGTCCCCGGACAAGCGATTTAATTCAATTCAATCCTAAATAAGTTAAGAATATTAGAATTTAATTCTAAACTCTAAATATTCTCAAATTAAATATTCTCGGATTAAAATTAAATCATTTTGGACCTTATCGCATTTTAGTCCTTGAACTACTCAATATTTGCAAATTGGCCCTTGCTCGGATTTCATCCTCAAAATTCATTCTTGATATTTATCATCTTGGAATTCACATCTTAAATTCCATAAATATCAATTGCAAATATTTTTAATCTTTTAATTTAAGAATTCCGGATAATAAACTTCTTAAAATCCTCAAATCCTCAAATTAAATATTTCTGACCCGAAATTGAAATCTCTAATTTCCATAAATTCTTAACTTCATATTTTCTCTTATTTGGAATTTAAATCTTAAATCCCATCATTAATAACTTAATATTTATGGGCCTTACACGACGTGCTTTAGAGTCTGGCGGGGAAGGCTACCTTATCTACGCCATTGACGCATCCTTAGGAGAGCCAGATATCCAAGAGATACCAGTGGTTCGTGACTTTCCAGATGTGTTTCCGGAGGAGATTCCAGGCTTGCCACCAGTGAGGGAAATTGAGTTTGGCATTGAGTTAGCGCCAGGGACTACACCGATTTCCAGAACTCCTTACCGATTGGCACCGTCAGAAATGAAAGAGCTGCAGAAGCAATTGCAATATCTTCTTGATAAGGGTTATATTAGACCTAGTGTTTCTCCATGGGGAGCCCCAGTACTGTTTGTCAAGAAGAAGGATGGTTCAATGTGGTTGTGTATCGATTACCGCCAATTGAATCAAGCGACAGTAAAGAATAAGTATCCTCTTCCGCGGATAGATGATCTCTTTGATCAGTTGCAGGGTACTTCTGTTTATTCGAAGATTGATCTTCGGTCTGGGTATCATCAGTTGCGAGTTCGACAGGAGGATGTTCCTAAGACAGCATTTCGTACGCGGTATGGACACTATGAGTTTCTAGTGATGCCGTTTGGTTTGACGAATGCTCCAGCTGTTTTTATAGATCTGATGAACAGAGTTTTCCGCGACTTTCTGGATAAGTTCGTGGTGGTGTTCATCGATGACATTTTGGTGTATTCTCGCAGCATGGATGAGCATTCCTATCATCTCTACACTGTACTGCAGGTCTTGAGGGAGAGACAGTTGTATGCGAAGCTGAGTAAGTGTGACTTCTGGATTGACCGAGTGGTGTTCCTTGGTCATGTCATTTCTCAAGATGGCGTATCCGTTGATCCTAGCAAGACAGAGGCTATTTTGAATTGGTCACGTCCGACTACAGCTTCTGAGATTCGTAGTTTCCTTGGTTTAGCAGGATACTATCGTCGTTTTGTGGAGAATTTCTCTCAGATAGCTAAGCCTTTGACTCAGTTGACAAAGAAAGACATTTCTTTCGTTTGGTCTGATGCTTGTGAAGACAGTTTTTGTGGTTTTGTAGTCTTCACTGATGCTTCTCTCCAAGGTTTGGGGTGTGTGTTGACTCAGAATGGCCACGTGATTTCTTATGCCTCCAGACAGCTGAAGACTCACGAGGAGAACTATCCCGTACATGATTTAGAGCTTGCAGCCATTGTCTTTGCTCTTAAGATATGGCGTCACTATTTGTACGGAGAACGATTCGAGATCTTCACTGATCATAAGAGTTTGAAGTATCTGTTCACTCAAGCTGAGTTGAACATGCGGCAGCGTCGTTGGATGGATCTGTTGAAGGATTACGATTGTGAGATCAAGTACCATCCAGGTTCTTCAAATCCTGTTGCTTATGCGCTTAGTCGCAAAGTTTATGTGAGTTCCCTTCGTACCAGTTCGGTTTCGAAGGCAGTGAAGGAGTGTTGTTCTTTGGGATTCACGTTCCGTCATAAGAAAGAACAACAAGAGATTCATGTCTCTTCTGTGCTTGCAGAGCCAGCGCTATACAGACGAATCCGGGAAGCTCAGAATTCTGATCTGAAGACTCAGAAGTTGGCCCGGCTGGCTGAAGGTGATAACACTTCTGGTTTCCATCTGCAAGGGGACGGTCTGTTGTGTCTTTTTGGTCGAGTTGTGGTACCCGAGGATTCTACTTTGAGGGATGAGATCTTATCGCAAGCTCACCGTAGTCGATTCTCTGTACATCCAGGCAGCATGAAGATGTACAAGGATCTTCGCACTCGATTTTGGTGGAAAGGGATGAAGCGCAGCGTTTATCAGTTCGTATCCCAATGCCTTGTGTGTCAGCATGTCAAGGCAGAGTTTAGACGACCCGGAGGGTTACTTCATAGCTTAGAGATTCCTGAATGGAAGTGGGAGCATGTGACGATGGACTTTGTCACCCACTTGCCTATGTCTTCCAGGAATTGTGACGCTATTTGGGTTGTTGTGGATCGGTTGTCGAAGTCAGTGCATTTTCTTCCCTATAACCGCGATTACACCTTTGATAGGATGGTGCAATTGTATGTGCGGGAGATTGTTTGATTGCATGGGATTCCGTTGAGCATTGTCAGCGATAGAGATCCGAGATTCACCTCGAGATTTTGGGGTAGTTTCCAGCGAGCCCTTGGTACTACTTTGAGCTTAAGTACGGCTTATCATCCAGAGACGGACGGACAGTCGGAGCGTACTATTTGCACTCTAGAGGATATGCTTCGCGCAGCGGTGATGGATTTTGGTCCAGCGTGGCATGATCATTTACCCTTGGTGGAGTTCGCCTACAACAATAGTTTTCATCACAGCATTGGATGGCACCATTTGAGGCTCTTTATGGACGCCGTTGTCGTACACCTTTGTTTTGGGACGAGGTTGGCGAGCGTCAGGTTGAGGGTCCTCAGATGATTCAGCAGATGATTGATGCAGTAGAGTTGATACGACGCAGGGTTAAGGCAGCCCAGGATCGACAGGCTAGCTACGCGGACACTCACCGCAGGCCACTTCATTTTGAGGTAGGAGAGTATGTTTTCTTGCGTGTGTCACCTTTTCGGAAGGTGATGAGGTTTGGTCGCAAGGGTAAGCTAACACCTAGATTCAATGGTCCTTTCGAGATTCTCGAGAAGTTTTGTGAGACATCGGTTCTAAACAACAATTAAAGGAGTAATTCAATAAGTAACCAATTAAAAGCCAAGAGCATTTTTTTTTTAAAGGGGACGCGCGGGCGCGCATGAAGCTCTGCCAAAAACTTCCGAAACGAAGTGCGGGATGCGCGGGTACGCCACCCGAGGCGCGGGCGCGCATGGCCTGCTGAATTGGCTCAAAACAAGCCTCCAAAAGTGCAATAACATAACCAAAAGAACTCTAATATGATCCAACTAATATATATCCAACAACATAGCATTTAAATACATAAAAATGAGGAACACGCATCGATGCTAGCTATTACAAGCCAAATACAGAATACAAGAGTTCTAACCACAAGCAAGACCACTTCCAATCCAAGTTCCAGTTCTTAACATGCTTCAAAACATAAACTAGATTGTCATGCTAACAAGACTTCTAAACCGAGTCTCACTTCTACATCATTCCCTCAAAGCTAACCATGCCTCTTCTGACTTGATCCTGCCCCACCTGTTGCCAATTACACATACAAAACAAAGCAATAGCCGGAAAACCGGTGAGAATGATAATCCCAGCAAAAGCAACATACAAGTGATACAAAAACAAACATGCTTTCACAACAACAACAAAATCAATAACAACGTAATGAAATGCATGTCTTTAAACCGAGATATCAAATCTGATAAACGAGGGATTTCTGTTGTGCTTTTGGGATCCCGAGGATGAGATCACGTAACCACTCACCGACTCTCCCAATCAAGGTGGTGCCACGTATACCACTCCTCTAGACTTTGAGCAACTATAATGAGTATGCTAGCACTAGGCGAAATGACTACGACCTAGGCCACTCAATTATAGTTCCCAAATGTCTAAACAAAAAGGGCTATTCTGCCCGCTGAAATCAAAGTTGGCTCAAGATGAATGCATAACAGAATATAAAACATAGCCATATAATAAAAGCTCAAGCAATTCAACAAGACACAAGTTCCTCATGCTAGAACAAGTGTAGATGCAAGTATGTGCTTTTAAGGGAAACTCGAGAATCAACTGTCCCGAGTATGCTATCCCGCTATTGATGACTGCTTTACCTTTCAAGGCAGTAGTTCCAACTTCTGGGAAGCTACAACAAAAGATTGTATCAAAGTCTAACCAATCTAAACAACAACAAGTCTCAAGGTAATTATCTATACCGTTCTTCGTCCAAATCTCTGAAACGAACAAATGTTGTTAACCCTGGGCTTGAAAAACTCCAAAAAAATCTGTTCAGATACAAATCAAAGATCAATAACCATGATCAACTTACAAGCCAAGTTCAACAACTCAAAAACGGTTCGAAATCCCAAAACTCAAACCGACGGCATAACGGCTAAAAACTGAACAAACCGGAAACGCAGACAGCAGTTCAATACCGATATAATCTCATAAAAATGCTGAAACAACAACAACAAGGCAATCCCAACAAATCTCAAAACTTAAACTTTCGAAAATGGCTTCCAAAAATCACAACAAATCCGAACGTCGCTCTAATTCAAAACCGACATATAATAAACGATCAGAACTCTCCCAAGAACAACATACTAAAATCTAGATCGATTCTAACAACCTCTAAAAAACAAAACATATCTGATCGGAGAAATACTTACGGTATAACTGAGCTCTCACTGCAGTGATCACTAATCTACCTTCAGAAATAAATTCCAACGGCCGGATCAAGCTCCGACTGAAATCAGAAAGCTTGGAAGCTCAATGGGGTGTCTTCAATGGAGGATGCGTGCAAGGGGAAGGAGAGGGAGATAATGGACCAAGTCAAACTAGACAAGATAATATATAAAATCCATTAATTGCATTTTAGTCCCTGAAAAATCCAATTTTTGCAAATAAGACCCTGATCAAAATCAAGTCGGCTCGCGAACTCTGCAATCTCCGATTAACTCAAATAAACTCATTTAAGATAAAAACAGGGCGTTACAAGTTTGGGGATGTTGCTTATCGTCTGGCCTTGCCACCCGATCTTTCGGAGATCCACGATGTGTTCCACATGTCCTTGTTGAGGCAGTATGTGGCAGATGAGTCACATATTTTGCATCCGACCGAGGTAAAAGTAGATCAAGATCTATCGTATGTGGAGAAACCCCTACGGATTCTTGACAGGAAAGACAAGGTACTTCGTAACAAGCGCATACCATTGGTTATGGTACAGTGGCAACGCAGAGGGACAGAGGAAGCTACTTGGGAGTTGGAGAGCCGGATGTTAGCCGAGCACCCCGAGTTATTTTGAGATTTTGTACTTCTTTGTATCGATTTTGTACTTGTTCAATTGTATTAAAGAACGTTTGGTTGGCTATTTATGTTTTCCTCTAAGACTTAAATTTCGAGGACGAAATTTCTTAAGTGGGGGAGAATGTAGTAACCCGCATTTCTAATTAGTGGTTAATGAGTAATTAGTCATGTGATCATGCCTAGATTAAGTAAAACATGATTAAATAAGTTCCTGTTGGGATAACGGACTTCAAAAATGGATTCAGTGCACTCGAATTAGTTGAATTGGTTCAGCAGGATCGAACGATTCGAAGAGGAGTTCGGACGATCTGAAGTGGATCAGAAGCTCCGTGCCAGGATCGGAGGCTCCGATCGAGATCGGACGCTCCGTCGACAAGATCGGAAGCTCTGATCTGGACTAAGGCATATGTCATCGCTTACATCAACAAGGTGACATCATGGATGATGTAATATTGAGCAATCAGACGCTCCGAAGGTGCGATCGGAGGTTCCGATCGAGTTCGGACGGTCCGAACCGGGTTCGGAGGCTCCGAACATTGCCTATAAATAGAGGGTCCGAGAATTCATTTTCTCACACCAATTCCCTCTCTTCTCTCTCGATTCCTAAGCCTTATAACTCAGATCTAGGGAGATCTAGGCATCCTACGAGGAATCCGGAAGTGGATTAGTGATCTAGACGTCATCGCGGAGCTACAGCCTAGTTTTGAGGCTATCGTCAGCAAAGGGCTAACGACGGACGCAGGTATAGCTTCAACATCCTAAAAATATTTAGGAGTATGCAATAGCTTAGTTAAGGCTTTTAGAGCTTAATTGTTGATGCATGGATATTTGCATTGTAGTAGCTAGTAGACTGGACTAGTAGGCTTGGAGTCTAGACCAGCAGAGCTAGGTTTGACCAGCAGTGTTAGAGTTACTGTAGTGACCCTTACCCGGATCACTTACTAAACAGAACTTATGCATGCAATTAACTTAATTAAACAGATATCAGAATAAAACTGCGGAATCCATAAATAAAATATACAATCCCAAATAAAGGAATCTGTAATTTATCCAATAATATACAACCAAATCGAATAGCTGTATAAACCCAAACAACAGTAATAAAACCTAAGCAAAGCTCCAACTGGCCAACCACTGACTAGCCCCTCCTGGATCCACCCTCCTCGTCCAATCGCAAACCTGCCTCATGAAATAGGGTGTCCAGAAAATACAGAGTACGAGACGTGAGCATAAAACGCTCAGTGCGAGAGTATGAGTATACATGCATGCAAAGTGAACTCCCTATAGACTCGAGGTCAAGGATCAAATAACAGAGACAGACCGGGCCCTGGTATGTAGCACGCTGTGCCGTCGCTTCAGGAGGTGGCTCCCATACCAAGATAACCGTGGATACGCCGGACCCAAATCGATGGAAGTCCATCCACTAACAGGATAGGGTACAACCCTACTAACAGACATCTCAAAAGAGATACAGCAAGATGCAAATGAATGCAGCATAATATCATGGCATATAAATCATGCAGTCACATAATACATGCATACTCAGTCATGATATCTCGAACAGTACTTTCGTACCTCAAAACAGTGCAAGCTCTACCAACTCTAGGTCCACGCCTATAGTCTGCTCTACACTGCCAAATGATATTACTATCATTAAAGTGCTCTAAAAGCCTTAACTAAGCTATTGCATACTCCTAAATATTTATAGGAAGCAAAAGCTATACCTTCGTCCGTCGTTAGCCCTTTGATGTCGATGCCTCCAGAACTTGGGCACAACTCCGCTACGACTACTGAACGCCTCGCCGACCTCCGGACCAAGCCTAAGAAGACTAGAACAGCTCCAAAAGGACTAGAATGGAAAGGAGAACTCGGAATTGGCAAATGAAAGTGAAGCCTCGGCCTTCTATTTATAGACAACGATCGGAACTTCCGATCCTTGATCGGAACGTCCGAACCTCGATCGGAACGTCCGATCCTGCCATCGGAGCTTCCGAAGATCCTGATCTGCCACGTGTCAAAATATCACTTGTTGACTCCAGATAGGGGTGATCGGAGCTTCCGGTCCTGATCGGAGCTTCCGATCTTGCCACACGTCATGCCTGACGTAATAACGATCGGAGCTTCCGATCCTGATCGGAGCTTCCGAACTCACCTTTGGAGCTTCCGAACTCTACCCAAGTAATTATGACTAATTCCTTAATTACTGATTTTGGTTACGGGCTACTACATTCTCCCCCACTTAAGATATTTCGTCCTCGAAATCAGATCTTAAGTACCGAATGCAAATACAGAAATCGGAAACATTCTTTATTCAAATCAAACGTTTACAGAGTTGCAACTGAATACAACTTAAAGAATGAAATCAAAACAACTCAGGATGGTCTTTACGCATCCTGTCCTCAAGCTCCCAAGTAGCTTTCTCAGTGCCTCGGCGCTGCCACTGAACTAAAACCAAAGGAATGACTTTGTTCTGTAAAACCTTATCCTTATAATCCAGGATACGAAGAGGTTTCTCAACATAAGTCAAATCCTTGTCTACCTGAACCTCAGACCGCTGCAGAATATGAGATTCAGCCGCCACATACTGTCGCAACAGAGATACGTGGAACACGTCGTGAATACTGGATAGATGCGGTGGCAAAGCTAGTCGATAAGCCAAATCGCCAATGCTCTCCAAGATCTCAAACGGACCGATAAATATGGGAGACAACTTGCCCTTAAGGCCAAATCTGAGAATTTTGCGGAAAGGTAACACTCTCAGAAACACTTTCTCCCCGACCTCGAACTGCGAAGGCCTACGCTTGATATTAGCATAGCTGGCCTGACGATCCTGTGCAGTCTTAATCCGTTTCTTGATTTGATCAACAATGTCTATCGCCTGCTGGATAAACTCCGGTTCCTCAGCCTGTCTCTCCCCCACTTCTTCCCAGAAGAGTGGAGTACGACAACGTCGCCCATACAACGCCTCAAAAGGTGCCATCCCAATACTAGTGTGATAGCTGTTGTTGTAAGCGAACTCGATCAACGACAAATGATCCTGCCAGGCTGAACCAAAATCCATGACGCACGCTCTAAGCATATCCTCTAACGTATGGATAGTGCGCTCTGACTGACCATCAGTCTCCGGATGATAGGCTGTACTCAAACTGAGAGTAGTACCCATCGCACGCTGAACACTCCCCCAGAATCTAGAAGTAAACCTGGGGTCCCGATCGCTGACAATGCTCACAGGCACTCCATGAAGTCGGACGATCTCCTGAATGTACATCCGTGCCATGCGATCCACAGATTACTCTCAGCTATAGGCAATGAAATGCGCTGACTTGGTGAGTCGGTCCACCCCAACCCAGATAGCATCACAGTTCCTCGGGGATACCGGCAAATGGGTCACAAAGTCCATTGTGATAAACTCCCATTTCCATTCAGGAATAGGCAGACTGTGAAGCAATCCTCCAGGTCGTCGGTGCTCTGCCTTGACCTGTTGACACACCAAACATCTCGAAACAAACTGATAAACACTGCGTTTCATTCCCTTACACCAGAAACGAGTATGTAGATCCTTGTACATCTTGTTGCTCCCAGGATGAATACTCAACTTAGTGCGATGTTCCTGAGACAAAATCTCCTCTCTCAACTCTTCATCCTGCGGAATCACAAGCCTACCAGACAAACACAGAAAGCCATCTGACTGATAATGAAATCCAGATGAGCTACCCTCGTTAGCTAGACGAGCTAAACGCTGGGTCTTCGAATCAGACATCTGAGCATCTCGGATCCGTGAATACAAGGCTGGCTCAGATAATATCGCAAACATCTGGATACTCTGCATACCTTTCTTATGCTTGAAGGTATAACCTGAAGTACAACAGTCACTGATCTCACTAGACATCGAACAAATCTGAAGTGCGGATAGTCGCACCTTGCGACTCAAAGCATCAGCGGTGAGATTAGCAGCTCCCGGATGGTACTTAATCTTGCAATCATAGTCCTTAAGCAAGTCCATCCAACGTCTCTGCCTCATGTTCAACTCTGCCTGAGTGAACAAATACTTGAGACTCTTATGGTCGGTGAAGATCTCAAATTTCTCGCCATACAGATAATGACGCCAGATCTTCAAAGCGAACACAATGGCTGCCAATTCCAAATCATGGACTGGGTAGTTGTCCTCGTGAAGCTTCAGCTGTCTCGAAGCGTATGCGATCACATGCCCATTCTGAGTCAGGACACAACCTAACCCCTTAAGAGAAGCATCTGTGTAAACTACATACCCTCCAGATCCTGACGGTAATGCCAACACCGGCGCAAAAGTCAACTGCCATCGAAGCTCACGGAAATTCTCCTCACATTCGGAGGACCACTCAAAATCCACACCCTTGCGGGTAAGCTGCGTCAACGGTCGAGCTAACTGAGAGAAGTTCAGAATGAAGCGACGATAATACCCTGCTATACCCAGAAAACCACGGATCTCAGCAACTGTCGTCGGACGCGACCAATTAAGTACCGCTTCAATCTTGCTTGGATCAACAGAAATCCCTTCCCTGGATATGATATGGCCAAGAAAGACCACTCTATCCATCCAGAACTCACACTTGCTCAGCTTGGCGTACAACTTCTCATCTCGAAGAGTCTGCAGTACTAACCGCAAGTGAGAAACATGCTCTTCCGTATTACGCGAATACACCAAGATGTCGTCAATAAAGACCACGACAAACTTGTCCAAATACTCCCTGAAGACACGGTTCATCAGATCCATGAATATAGCCGGCGCATTAGTCAAACCAAATGGCATCACTAGGAACTCGTAATGACCATAGCGAGTACGGAATGCAGTCTTGGCTACATCCTGATCACGGACTCTCAACAGATGATACCCAGATCTCAAGTAAATCTTGGAGTAAACTGATGTGCCCTGCAGCTGATCGAAAAAGTCATCAATATGAGGCAACGGATACTTGTTCTTCACAGTGACTCGATTCAGCTGCCGATAGTCAATGCACAGCCGCATCGACCCATCCTTCTTCTTCACGAAGAGAACAGGAGCTCCCCAAGGAGATACACTAGGACGAATATACCCCTTGTCCAAAAGATCCTGTAGCTGATTCTTCAACTCACGCATCTCTGACGGAGCCAGACGATACGGTGCTCTAGAAATAGGCGAAGTACCCAGCTTCAACTCTATGCCAAACTCGACTTCCCTAGCAGGAGGAAAACCCGGAATCTCATCGGGAAACACATCTGGAAATTCATCCACAACAGGAATGCTCTCTATCCCAATACTCTTAGTGGACAAATCAACTGCATAGATAAGGTAGCCTTCCCCGCCAGACTCTAGAGCTCGACAGGCTCTCAAAGCTGATACCAAAGGCATCGGGGGTCGCGCTCCCTCACCATAGAAAAACCAGCTCTCACTCCCCTCCGGATGAAAGCGTACTAATCTCTGATAGCAGTCCACTGAAGCTCGATAGATAGTCAACATATCTATTCCCAAAATGCAATCAAAGTCATCCATCGCCAGGACCATGAGATTCGCTAACAGAATATTCCCTTCGAACTCTAAAGCGCAACCCATCACTAGACGCTTAGCCAAAGCAGATTGGCCCGTCGGAGTAGAAATAGACATCACTACGTCTAGTGCAATGCATGGTAACTTATGCCTCTTAACAAAACATGCAGAAATGAAGGAATGAGATGCACCAGTGTCAATAAGTACAAGAGCAGGTATACCATAAAGCAAAAATGTACCTGCGATGACTTTCTCATTCTCCTCCACAGCCTGATCATGTCTCAGGCAAACACCTGGCCAGAAGCTCGTGGCCTCAAATGAGAACTCCCAGCAGACTGTCCCTGCGACCTCTGCTGTACGGTGGCCTGAGAACCCGATCCAGAACCAGATCCAGAACCGCCTCCCCCAGACAGTGGACAATCCCTTCGGATATGACCAGTCTCTCCACAACGGAAACAAGCTCCAGAAGCTCTACGACACTTGTCGTTTGGATGGTTCTTCCCACAGTGATCACACTTGTCCTTCTTACAGTAACGGACAACACCTCCAGAACCAGAGGAAGAAAAAGATCCAGATTTCTTGAAAGTTTGGGCACGGGGACCCAAAGAACTAGCAGGTCTCGACTGAGAGAAAGACTTGTTCCGCCGAATGCTGTCCTCCGCCTGGTGACAACGGCTCACCAAACTTTCGTAGGACATGTCGTCGCCAACCGCCACACGGTCATGGATCTCAGGGTTAAGGCCCTGAAGGAACAGATTATACTTCATCTCTGAGCTATCAGCAATCTCGGGGCAATAGGATAGCAGATCAAAGAACCTCTGCTGATACTCATCGATAGACATGGCTCCCTATCGCAGACTCAGTAGCTCGCCTGCCTTCGACTGTCGGAGTGCAGGAGGAAAATATCACTTTTGGAAAGCTGAGCGGAACTCGGCCCAGGTGGCCACTCCTCTCGCCGCAACAAAAGGTGCAGAAATAAACCTCCACCACCTGCGCGCACGCCCATCTAGAAGATAGCCAAGGGTCTCCACCTTCTGCTCCTCGGTGCATTGGAAAGTCTGAAAAGTCATCTCCATGCGGTCTAACCAGTTCTCCGCATCCTCCGGAGACTCACCTCCAACTAAGGGCTTAGGACCCATAGCTAAGAATCGACGCACAGTGAAACGCTCGTCGTCATGGTGACGATGACGCCGTTCTCGACGAGGCTCCCGGTCGGCATCACCCCAACGCCCACCAACACTGCCATGAGAACTCCGGTCGTCACGATTTGACATCTACAAAAATACCTCAAGATGAGACTAAATCCCAAGAATTCTTTTGCATGCTCTGATACCATAAATGTAGTGACCCTTACCCGGATCACTTACTAAACAGAACTTATGCATGCAATTAACTTAATTAAACAGATATCAGAATAAAACCGCGAAATTCATAAATAAAATATACAATCCAAAATAAAGGAATCTGTAATTTATCCAATAATATACAACCAAATCGAATAGCTGTATAAACCCAAACGACAGTAATAAAACCTAAGCGAAGCTCCAACTGGCCAACCACTGACTAGCCCCTCCTGGATCCACCCTCCTCGTCCAATCGCAAACCTGCCCCATGGAATAGGGTGTCCAGAAAATACAGAGTACGAGACGTGAGAATAAAACGCTCAATGCGAGAGTATGAGTGTACATGCATGCAAAGTGAACTCCCTATTGACTCGAGGTCAAGGATCAGATAACAGAGACAGACCGGGCCCTGATATGTAGCATGCTGTGCCGTCGCTTCAGGAGGTGGCTCCCATACCGAGATAACCATGGATACGCCGGACCGAAATCGATGGAAGTCCATCCACTAACAGGATAGGGTACAACCCTACTAACAGACATCTCGAAAGAGATACAGTAAGATGCAAATGAATGCAGCATAATATCATGGCATATAAATCATGCAGTCACATAATACATGCATACTCAGTCAGGATATCTCGAACAGTACTTTCGTACCTCAAAACAGTGCAAGCTCTACCAACTCTAGGTCCACGCCTATAGTCTTCTCTACACTGCCAAATGATATTACTATCATTAAAGTGCTCTAAATGCCTTAACTAAGCTATTGCATACTCCTAAATATTTATAGGAAGCAAAAGCTATACCTTCATCCGTCGTTAGCCCTTTGATGTCGATGCCTCTAGAACTTGGGCACAACTCCGCTACGACTACCGAACGCCTCGCCGACCTCCGGACCAAGCCTAAGAAGACTAGAACAGCTCCAAAAGGACTAGAATGGAAAGGAGAACTCGGAATTGGCAAATGAAAGTGAAGCCTCGGCCTTCTATTTATAGACAACGATCGGAACGTCCGAACCTCGATCGGAACGTCCGAACCTCGATCGGAACGTCCGATCCTGCCATCGGAGCTTCCGAAGATCCTGACCTGCCACGTGTCAAAATATCACTTGTTGACTCTGGATAGGGGTGATCGGAGCTTCCGGTCTTGATCGGAGCTTCCGATCTTGCCACACGTCATGCCTGACGTAATAACGATCGAAGCTTCCGATCCTGTTCGGAGCTTCCGATCCTGATCGGAGCTTCCAAACTCACCTTCGGAGCTTCCGAACTCTACCCAAGTAATTATGATTAATTCCTTAATTACTATTTTGGTTACGGGCTACTACAGGTACGTAAGTACTGACCGAGATAGCCGACATGATATATTTGCTTATATGTTGCATGAGTATGTGCTATATGTTTTATCATGTTTTAGCATGTTTTACCATCTTAGCACATACATGATTTTACGTGTGACTGCATCCGGAGAGATGTGAGTCATTGACAGTCTCCATAGGGAACAGTGATCTTATTTTGGACTCGAGTCAGGTATGACTGTTTCCATATGGGACTTGTATCCTGTTTTGGATTCGGGTCAGGATGGGGTTGGCTCAGCCCTGATATGGAGTATACGAGTACCCCGCGGAGTAGCTCTTTAGCCGATGCTGTATATTCTCGGCGCCATGAGCAAGTGTTTTTACTTGAGTTTTAAATCATCTGTGTGCGCATATTTGTATTTATATCATTGCTTCTATTGAGCGTTCTAGCTCACGCCCCTGTGTTTGGATATTATGTACCTTGTGGAGGGGCAGGTTTGAGGTTGGACGGTTCAGGCGGCTCTCAGCATGATTGAGCTTGGGGAGTGCGAGGTTGTAGAGGGTAGGGATTTATTTACCCTGTACCTTCGATTTGGTTGTATAACAGTATTTATACACTTGTGATAGCATCGGTTGCATTCTGCCGATTGGATTTGTTTTATTTTTATTATCCGCACTTTACGCTTTAAGCTTTTATTGCATGCGCTTTTACTATAACTCTGATTAGGTAGTGGATCCGGGTTGGGTCACTACAGTAGTAGTTGTTACTTCACCATTGGGTGGGGGAATTGTGTCCGTAAGATTGGTTCAAAACTGTGAACTATGTTTCGAAGGTAATGAGATTGGATTCGATTGTATTGTACTTGGGTTGTCAGATTTTGACTGTATTATCTGTATTGATGCTTTGACCAAGTACAGGGCTATCAATGACTGTTTTGAGAAAGTAGTCCGTTTTAGACCGGAGATGGCAGAGGAGTGGAAATTTTTCTGTAAGGGTTCTCGATCCAGAATTCCTTTAATATTTGTTTTGTCTATGACTCGTTTGTTACAAAAAATAGCAGAGGGATTCTTGATCTATGCAGTGGATGTCTTGAAATGTAGCCCAGAATTCGTTGATATACCAGTGGTTAGAGAGTTTGCTGACGTCTTTCCAGATGAGATTCCTGGATTGCCGCCTATTCGAGAGATCAAATTCAGCATTGAGTTATTGTTAGGTACTCAACCGATTTTCAAAGCTCCTTATCATATAGCACCTGTCAAATTGAGAGAATTAAAAGAACATGTCGAGGATTTGATTGCCAAGGGATACATCAGACCTAGTGTGTCGCCTTGGGGTGTTATTGTTCTCTTTGTGTGGAAGAAGAATGGATCTATGCGGCTCTGTATTGATTACCGTCAACTGAATCAAGCGACGGTAAAGAACAAGTATCCTTTACCTAGAATAGATGACCTTTTTGATCAACTTCAGGGTTCTTTTGTCTATTCGAAGATTGATCTGAGGTCGGGATATCATCAGCTGAGAATGCGAGAGGAAGATATTCCTAAAACCGCATTCATAATGAGGTATGGTAATTTCGAGTTTATAGTCATGCCGTTCGGTTTGACTAACGCTCCAATAGTTTTTATGGGTCTTATGAATCGTATCTTTTAGAGTTATTTGGATGAGACGTTTGTTATTATTTTCATCGATGTTATTCTTTTCTATTCAAAGAGCAGTGCTGACCATGCAGAGCATTTGAGGATTGTCTTGCAGATTTTGCGGGATGAACAGTTGTTTGCAAAGCTGTCTATGTGTGTGTTCTGGTTGGATTGTTGTCTTTCTCGGTTACATTATTTCAGGAGATGGGATTTCAATCGATCCCAGCAAGATCGAAGCTTTCATGAATTGGCCTAGACCGACATCTGTGCTTGAGTTCCGGAGTTTTATGGGTTTATCTTGTTACTATCACAGATTTATCGAGGGATTCTCATCAATTGCGAAGCCGATTACTCAGCTAACTCAGAAGAATGCACCTTTTGTCTGGACTGAGGCTTGTGAGACTAGTTTCATTGATTTGAAGTGGAGATTGACTAGTTCTACAGTTCTTTCTATTCCCTCAGGTACTGGAGGTTTTACTGTTTATTGTGATGCTTCTCACTGAGTATTGGGATATGTTCTTATGCAGCATAAGCATGTGATAGAATATGCATCGAGGCAGCTGAAGCCGCACGAAACTCGATATCCGGTTCATGATCTTGAACTCGCCGCGATCATATTTTCTTTGAAGATTTGGCATCACTATCTTTATGGTGAGTCTTTCGAGATCTTTTCTAATCATAAGAGCTTTAAATATTTGTTTCGCAGTCAGAACTGAATATTAGACATAAGAGATGGTTAGATTTGTTGAAGGATTTCGGTTGTGAAATGAAATACTACTCGGGAAAGTTGAATGCAGCTGCAGATGCCTTGACCCGAAAGCTTTGTTCTTTATCTCTTTCTATATCGGTGTTTCTTAGTTGATCGATGATTGCTTCACTAATGGTTTAAAGTTTGAAACAGATAGGAGGTCTATCAGAGTTTTTGCCATTCAAGCCAAACCAGAGTTGTTTATGAAGATCAGAGAGGCACATAAATCCAATCCGAGTATTCAGATTTCGATAGAGAAAGCCAGAGCTGGAAATCAGTCTGAATACCAGGTTAGAGATGATACTTTGTTTGTGAGTAATCGTATTGTTGTGCTCGATGTTTCTGAGTTGAGACAGCGAATCCTACGAGAGGCACATTGCAGTAAATTTAGCATTCATCCTTGAGGTCGGAAGATGTACAATGATTTGAGAAATCAATTCCAGTGGAAGAAGATGAAGAGTGATGTTACGAGATTTGTATTCCGATGTTTGAACCGTCAACAGGTGAAAGCAGAGAGGAAGCGACCGGGTGGACCCTAGATTCACTTCATACTTTTGGCACAGTCCTCAAGAGGAATTTGGTACTCGATTGCATTTGAGTACATCATATCACCCTCAGACCGACGGACAGTCAGAGCGGACTATCCAGACTTTAGAGGATATGATACGAGTAGTAGTGCTAGATTTTGGATTCTTTGCCTCTTCTCGAGTTTTATTACAACAAAAGTTATCAAGCGAGTATTAGAATGACTCCTTTTGAGGCTTTATATAGTAAGAAGTGTCAATCTCCTTTGGTTTGGGACGTTGTGTCCGAGTCACCTGATTTGGGACCGGATGTGTTTCGAGACATGGCAGAGCAAGTAAAGAACATTCAGACGATAATGAAGTCAGCTCAGAATAGACAGGAGAAGTATGCGAATACAGACGTAGACCTCTGAGTTTCGATCAGGGAGACTGAGTATTCTTGAAGATTTTTCCTTTCAGAGGACTGTTAGATTTGTAAAGAGAGGGAAGTTATCTTCGAGATTCATCGGACCGTATGAGATTCTCGAGAAGTTAGGCAATCTTGCCTACAGACTTGCACTTCCTCCATCTTTATCTGGTATTCACGATGTTTTTCACGTCTCTATGTTGCGGAAATATCATCAAGATCCTTCTCATATCCTTAAGCTTGACGAAGCCGAGCTTGACGAGACTCTGAGCTAATTTGAGCGACCGATTTAGATCCTTGACCGAAAGGAGAAGCAGCTCAGAACCAAGTCGATTCCTTTGGTGAAAGTTCAGTGGAGCCATCACGGAGTCGAAGAGGCGACTTGGGAGACAGAGTCTGATATGAGACATCGGTTTCCAGAGTTATTCGGATGACGTGAGTTCTTTTTCTATCTTAAGTTCTTAATTCTATGTTGTGATTGATTCTTATTGATTTCGAGGATGAAATCTTTTCTAAGAGGGGGAGAATTGTAATGCCCCAGATTTATCTTAATTTATTTTATTAGATATAATCGGAGATTTTAGAATTCGAGAGCCGATTTGATTTTGATCAGGGTCTATTTTGCATTTTTTTGAATTTTCAGGGACTTAAATGCAAAAATGAGATTTTATATAATATCTTGACTTGGTCTTCATTTATTTTTCTTCCTTCTTCATTCTCCAACCGTGCGCCTCCATTGAAGAAAAAGAAACGTGACTTCGAGCTTTTGATCTTCGGTTTCCGGTAAATCCGTCTCGTAGAATTTAAATCCGATGTTAGTTTTGCGATCCCGACATTGAGAGCTTCGTTCTATAGTAAGTATTTCTCCGATCAGTTATATTTCATTTTTCGGATGTCGTTGGAATTCAATTCTTTTTGAGTATGATGTTCTTGAGCTAGCTCTTATCGTTTATTCGCAGTCGGATCAAAAAAAGAACGTCCTTCGGAATTGTTAGGATTTTTTAGACATATTTTGAAATATGGAGTTTTGTGATTTGTTGGTTTTGAATTGTTATTGATGATTTGGTATTGGTATGAGTTAGTTTAGATGTTATACTGCTGTCTGTGCTTTTGATTGATCAGAATTTAGGCGTTATGCCGCCGGTTTCAGTTTTGGGTTATCGTTTGATTTGAATTGATTGAACCGTGTTAGTTAGGGTTTGATTGTCGTTGTTGATCCTTATTGTCTCTGTATAGATTGGTTCAAATATATGTTGAGTGCAGAGTTAGCAGGATTCGAATAATCTAAGAGTTAGTCAAAGAGCGGTAAAGAGTTTTACCTTGATTGTTTGAATTTTTGGTTGATTAGATTTTGATATAAATCTCTTATTGTAACATATCCAGAGTTGGAGCTTTTGAATCGAAAAGGTGTAAGAAGACATCGGTTAAGCGGGATAGAACACTCAAGATAGATGGCTCTTGAGTTTCCACTAAATTACATACTTGCATCAATACTTGTTCTAGAGGGGAAACTTGTATTTTTTTGATTGAAATCTCGTTATTAATTGAATTATGGTTTAATGCATTTCGTTTTCTATATGCATTCATCTCGAGCATAAATATTTGATTTTAGCGAGCAGAACGACCCTTTTATATTAGATGTTTTGTGGGCTATAATCGAGTGTCCTAAGACATAGAAGTTCGCCTAGTGTCACCATACTCCTTATAGTCTCAAAAATTTCTAGAGGATGGAGATTCTTGACACCACCTCGATTGGGAGTGTCGGTGAGTTATTACGTGATCTCATCCTCGGGATCCCAAAAGAATGGCAGAATATTCTTCAATTTTCAAAGTTGATATCCGGTTTTAAAGACATGTATTTCATTCGTATTAACATTGAATATATTGTCTTTATATCATGTTACTGATATATTATTTGTTATTGCATGTTGTGTTGCTTTTATTGGGAATATCATTCTCACCGAAGTTATTCGGCTGTTGTCTTGTCTTTGTATGCGTGCTTGGCAGCAGGTGGGGCAGGACCGAGTAAAAGATCGCATGGCTAGGTGGTTGAGTTGATATAACTGAGGACTTTGGTGTTTTAGAAGTCGAGTTGTTAATCGAACTTGATTGTATTTGAGCTTGTAATTCAGAACCGACGCATGTGTTATGTTTGTGTAATATTCGATTAACTCTAGAACTGCTTGTATGACTTTTTATGAGTTTTGAGTTGAATTGCATGTTGAATCATATGTGTTGAGTTGATTTGGTCTTGGAATTCTGTTCTGTCATGCCTTTTCTTTTGCTGGTGCAACAGGGCACGGACCCAGTGCCACGTTCGTGCAAGGGTCCGTATCCCCTCGCATTTTATTGGAGTGTGCAATTTTATTGATGCACGGACCCCGTGCCACCTCTTGGTGAGGGTCCGTGTGGTGAGACAGAAACTCAAGCTTTTAGTGTATTGATTTCGCATGGACCCGAACACAGAGGTGGTACGGAGTCCGTGTGCCCTTCTGATAAATGCACAGATTTGTGCCTGGGGTCTGGGAATGTTCTTTAAAAAAAATTCTTTACTTATTCTATCTTGACTTGTTGTATCGATTGCATGTTTATTCGAGATTAGATGTTTAGAGACGAGGTTCTCACATCCCCTTAACTAAAGTCCATAACTTTAGACAGACTCATTAACATTTATCCTGGCCCAAATCACACTTAAAATGATCCGATTATACTTAGATTGACCCAATAGTACTTAGCCCAGTTAATAAAATAAAAAATTTAGGCCCATTAACAAATTTAACCCAATTAATAAATTAAACAACTTAGGCACCTTAAAAAATTTAGCCCAATTAATAAATTAAGCAACTTAGACCCATTAACAAATTTAGCCCAATTAATAAATTAAGCAACTTAGGCCCATTAACAAATTTATCCCAATTAATAAATTAAACAACTTAGGCCCATTAACAAATTTAACCCAATTAATAAATTAAGCCCCAATGAATATCTTAAGCCCCATAAGATTGGCCCACAACTTGGCCCAATAGATGAACTTATCCTAATAAACAAACTTGGCCCAATAACAAACTTGACCTAATAAAATAAACTAAATACTTTGGACTCCTAAATAAATTACCCGGTCCAAAATAAAATAACCCGGACCTAAATCCATAACATATGACTGTATGTCTCTGGGATTAATCTTCATTCTTATTTCCTCTTAATCTGCTTAGATTAAAACACATTCTGGAAACATGTGTTGTTTTCTTGCATCAATTACATCTTTCTGAAATTTCTCTGTACTGATTACTAGGATATCTCTATCCACAATGAGTACAAAACCATCAGCACACTCTGCATTCTGACTTTACTAATCTATTTCGGTCTACTAAAGCTAAAGGATTACTCCCATAACTCTTAAATTGTTGACTCTTAAGCTGAGGTTAATCTTTGCTGCTACTGCCACTACCTCTGGCCTCAAATGTACTCTGTTGTGGGAATTGCGACTGAGGTTGTGATTATCTCACATCCTGTGGTATTTTAATTTTCTTCCTACTTCAAAAAACTAGATTCAGCTATGTTGGCCCTGTCCATGGATTCAACAAAATCTTCGATCGCCATATTTGCCAAAATATAAATTTCTAAATTCAGGCCTTGCGTAAACAACTCATCTTGAGTTTCTTCGTTATCAACTAATCAAGGATCACATAGCAGCAAACTTGAGGATCTAATTTCATATTCCTAAATAATCAAATTGCTTTGCCTCTAATTAGCATATTCTGCTTTCTTGGCATATTCTATTCTCATATCTTTTCTATCTAATATGTGAAGAATTTGCTGATAAAACAAATATTTTCTCAACGAATTTCTTCGTAACAATCCACCAAAATTTGGCCAATCACACTTAAAATGACCCGATTAGACTTAGATTGACCCAATAGTACTTAGCCCAATTAATAAATTAAACAACTTAGGCCTATTAACAAATTTAGCCCAATTAATAAATTAAACAACTTCGGCACCTTAAAAAATTTAGCCCAATTAATAAATTAAGCAACTTAGACCCATTAACAAATTTAGCCCAATTAATAAATTAAACAACTTAGGCCCATTAACAAATTTAACACAATTAATAAATTAAGCCCTAATAAATATCTTAAGCCCCATAAGATTGGCCCACAACTTGTCCCAATAGATGAACTTGTCCTAATAAGCAAACTTGGCCCAATAACGAACTTGGCCTAATAAAATAAACTAAACACTTGGACTCCTAAATAAATTACCCAGCCCGAAGTAAAATAACCCGGACCTAAATCCATAACATATGACCCTAATACACTTGACCCGACCCGAACAACCCACTGGCCCGAGCCTTTCCCGCTAGGTAGACCACATTACAACTATCCAGCTCTTCACCTAGCAAACACTAGCTCAAGCCCCCCTTAAATCAAGACCCAAAGGGACCTAACCCAGCCATCAAACTAGTGAACAACTGCTAATACCCAGGAATGACAGAAAAATCATCCAAATCCAAGTCACAATGCATACAAACGTGAATGATGCATGAATTAAAACTTGAGTTACCATATCCACATACAAGTGCAATAACACAATTTTAATCATCAAACAGTGAATATACAGATCTAAATGGGTGAGCAAGGAAGAATATAACATGTCTTTGCGTTTAAAATGCACGAAAAACTTATAGTCAACTCTGGAAAAACTTATAGATTCAAATCCTCAACCCTAGTCAACTCTGGAAAAATTTTAACCAAAAATTTCCAAACTTTTTTGCGTTCTCACTGCTTCATGGTTTTGAATCTTGACTCGAAACTTGGATATTTGGATCTATCACGTCGAACTGATCAAAATTGATTAGCATGTCGACGGTCGTCGGAAAATTCAGGAAGACGTTGGCAGCGTGGCTGCGACGATCCAAACCTTCTCCAAAAATTATGAAATTTTGTTGACTTGTATCTCTCTTCAAGACGAACACAACTATACCAAAATAAGTTGGAACCGAGCTCCGGTGCAGCGACAAATGGCAAAAAACAGCCGCGATGCTGACAAGTTTTTCGGCTTAGATCTGCACCAGTTTTACTCCAATATGCTACCATAAGCTAGGGAAATGTTCTACACACCTCATAGAATCATTTAATAGCTTTAAAAACAACAAAATCGAGCTCAAAATCACGAAATCTCACCGAAGAAGATGATGAATAGTACTCGCTGTTCTTCTTCATTTTTCTGGCGATCCAACAGTCCGATCTTTGATTTTTTGTACCAATAGAATCGTCTTGATCTTAGCCACAAAATGACCATTTGGATTTTTGATCGGAACTCCGGTTAACGTCTGACGAAAGAAAACATAGGAGCTGCTGCAGTAAATCGGAAAAATTCAGGAAAATCGAGCCAATTTCTCTAATCTATGTTTGCTTTATGGTATTCAGTGTGTGTGTTTTTATTAATAGTAACTTGATAATTTCCCGATCCAGAACAATTTATTTGATACCCAACTGGTAAAATTAATCCATAATCTGATATTTTCCTGATACACACGGCCAACATCTATTAACATCATTGTCTGAAATTATTGACTTTGACCAGTCAATTGGACTCATAATTTTCAAAATTAATTACTAAGTTCAACTTAGACTCTGACCAATCATTTCAGTCAAATATTTTTTCAAATTAAATTATCTGGAATAAATAAATATTTTAATTCCAATATCTAAATAATTATATCAAAATGACAACATTAAAAGATATCCAGAAATAGTCAAACTCATTGACTTATTGACACGTGTATTTTGTAAATACACTCTATAACTCATTTGACAACAATAATTATTTTATCTACTCAATAATTATTTTTAATTTCCAATTAATTCGATAACTAATTTTTGGGGCGTTACAACTCCCCCGCCTCCCCCCCCCCCCTTAAATGGAATTTCGTCCTCGAATTTGAAGTACGTACCGAAAAGCTCTAGATAACACACCCACATGTTGGCCTCGGTCCCCCAGGTAGCCTCCTCCTCTGAATTGTTCAGCCACCGGACCTTGACCATGTGAAGAACTCGCATCCTAAACCTCCGCTCCTCACGTGATAAGATCTGCACTAGTCATTCCTCGAATGACAAGTCTGACATCAAGTTCAGAGGCTCATAATCCAATACGTTAGATGGATTGGAGACATATTTCCGCAACATCGATACATGGAACACGTTGTGCACAGCCGCGAGACTAGGCGGTAGTGCTATATGGTAGGCCAACGTACCAACCCTCTACAGAATCTTGAACGAACCACTAAACCTCGGACTGAGCTTGTCTCTCCTACCAAAATGCATCACACCCTTCATGGGCGCAATCCTCACAAAGACATGGTCTCCAACGGCGAACTCGAGGTTTCGTAGTCGTCTGTCAACATAACTCTTCTGGCGACTCTATGTGATCCTCATCTTATCTTGAATCAACATCACAACATCTGCAGTCTGCTGCACTAACTAAGACTGTAGTGACCCTTACCCGGATCACCTACTAACAGAACTTAGGCATGCAATTAACTTAATTAAACAGATATCAGAATAAAACTGCGGAAACCATAAACGTTATACAATCCCAAGTAAAGGAATCTGTAATTTATCCAAATTATACAACCAAATCGAATAGCTGTATCAACCCAAAACAACAGAAATAAAACCTAGATGAAGCTCCAGCTGGTCAACCACTGACTAGCCCCTCTTGGATCCACCCGCCTCGTCAAAACGCAAACCTGCCCCATGGAATAGGGTGTCCAGAAACACAGAGTACGAGACGTGAGCATAAAACGTTCAGTACAAGAGTATGAGTATACATGCATGCAAAGTGAACTCCCTAGAACTCGAGGTCAAGGATCAGATAACAGAGACAGACCGGGCCCTGGTATGTAGCACGCTGTGCCGTCGCTTCAGGAGGTGGCTCCCATACCATAATACCAGTGGATATGCCGGACCCTAATTGATGGAAGTCCAACCACTAACAAGATAGGGAAAAACCCTACTAACAGACATCTCGAAGGAGATAGCTCAGTATGCAAATGAATGCAGCATAAATCAATGACATATAAACCATGCAGTCACATAATACATGCATACTCAGTCAGGATATCTCGAACAGTACTTCCGTACCTCAAATCAGTGCAAGCTCTACCAACTCTAGGTCCACGCCTATAGTCTGCTCTACACTGCCAAATGATACTACTATCATTAAAGTGCTCTAAAAGCCTTAACTAAGCTATTGCATACTCCTAAATATTTATAGGAAGCAAAAGCTATACCTTCGTCTGTCGTTAGCCCTTTGATGTCGATGCCTCCAGAACTTGGGCACAACTCTGCTACGACTTCCGAACGCCTCTCCGACCGCCGGGTCAAGCCTAGGAAGGCTAGAACAACTCGAATAGACTAGAAAGGAGAGGGAAATACTCGGAATTGGCAATTGGAAATGAAGCCTCGGCCCTCTATTTATTGACAACGATTGGAGCTTCCGATCCTCGATCGGAACGTCCGAACCTCGATCGGAATGTCCGATCCTTTACATCGGAGATTCCGAAGATCCTGATCTGCCACATGTCAAAATATCACTTGTTGACTCCGGATAGGGGTGATCGGAGCTTTCGATCCTGATCGGAGCTTCCGATCCAGCCACACGTCATGCCTGACGTAATATTATCGGAGCTTCCGAACTCCACCCAAGTAATTATGATTAATACATTAATTACTGATTTTGGTTACGGGCTACTACATTCTCCCCCACTGAAGATATTTCGTCCTGGAAATCTGATCTTAAGTACTGAATGAAATACAAAAATCAGAAACATTCTTTATTCAAATCAAACGTTTACAGAGTTTGCAACTGAATACAACTTAAGAATGAAATCAAAACAACTCAGGATGGTCTTCATGAATCCTGTTTTCAAGCTCTCAAGTAGCTTCCTCAGTGCCTCGGCACTGCCACTGAACTAAAACTAGAGGAATGACTTTGTTCCGCAAAACCTTATCCTTATAATCCAGGATACGAATAGGTTTCTTAACATAAGTCAAATCCTTGTTCACCTGAACCTCAGACCGCTGCAGAATATGAGATTCATTCGCCACATACCGTCGCAACAGAGATACGTGGAACACGTCGTGAATACTGGATAGGTGTGGTGGCAAAGCTAGTCGATAAGCCAAATCGCCAATGCTCTCCAAGATCTCAAGTCAATCTTGGAGTAAACTGACGTGCCCTACAGCTGATCAAACAAGTCATCAATACGAGGCAACGGATACTTGTTCTTCACAGTGAATCGATTCAGCTGCCGATAGTCAATGCACAGCCGCATCGACCCATCTTTTTTCTTTACAAAGAGAACAGGAGCTCCCCAAGGAGATACACTAGGACGAATGTACTGCTTGTCCAAAAGATCCTGTAGCTGATTCTTCAACTCACGCATCTCTGACGGAGCTAGACGATACGGTGCTCGAGAAATAGGCGAAGTACCCGGCATCAACTCTATGCCAAACTCGACATCCCTAACAGGAGGAAAACCCAGAATCTCATCAGGAAAAATATCTGGAAATTCATCCACAACAGGAATGCTCTCTATCCCAATACTCTCAGCGGACAAATCAACTGCATAGATAAGGTAGCCTTCCCGCCAGACTCTAGAGCTCGACAGGCTCTCAAAGCTGATACCAAAGGCATCGGGGGTCGCGCTCCCTCACCATAGAAAAACCAGCTCTCACTCCCCTCCGGATGAAAGCGTACTAATCTCTGATAGCAGTCCACTAAAGCTCGAAAGGTAGTCAACATATCTATTCCCAGAATGCAATCAAATTCGTCCATCGCTAGGACCATGAGATTTGCTAACAGAATGTTCCCTTCGAACTCTAAAGGGCAACCCATCACTAGACGCTTAGCCAAAGCAGATTGGCCCGTCGGAGTAGAAACAGACATTACTACGTCTAGTGCAATGCATGGTAACTTATGCCTCTTAACAAAACGTGCAGAAATGAAGGAATGAGATGCACCAGTGTCAATAAGTACAAGAGCAGGTATACCATAAAGCAGAAATGTACCTGCGATGACTTTCTCATTCTCCTCCACAGCTTGATCATGCCTCAAGGCAAACACCTGGCCAGAAGCTCGTGGCCTCAAATGAGAAATCCCAGCAGGCTGTCCCTGCGACCTCTGTTGAACGGTGGCCTGAGAACCAGACCTGAACCAGAACCGCCTCCCCCAGAAAGTGGACAATCCCTCCGGATATGACAAGTCTCCACAACGGAAACAAGCTCCAGAAACTCTACGACACTTGTCGGATGGATGGTTCTTCCCACAGTGATCACACTTGTCCTTCTTACCGAAACGGACAACACCAGCAGAGCCAGAGGAAGAAGAAGTAGATCCAGACTTACTTGAAAGATTGGGCACGGGGACCCAAAGAACTAGCAGGTCTTGACTGAGAGAAAGACCTGTTCCGCCGAATGTTGTCCTCCGCCTGGTGACAACGGCTCACCAAACCCTCGTAGGACATGTCGTCGCCAACTGCCACACGGTCATGGATCTCAGGGTTAAGGCCCTGAAGGAACAGATTATACTTCATCTCTGAGCTATCAGCAATCTCGGGGCAATAGGATAGCAGATCAAAGAACCTCTACTGATACTCATCAATAGACATGGCTCCCTATCGCAGACTCAGTAACTCGCCTGCCTTCGACTGATGGAGTGCAGGAGGAAAATACCGCTTCTGAAAAGCTGTGCGGAACTCGGCCCAGGTGGCCACTCCTCTCGCCGCAACAAAAGGTGCAGAAGTAAACCTCCACCACCTGCGCGCACGTCCATCCAGAAGATAACCTAGGGTCTCCATCTTCTGCTCCTCGGTGCATTGGAAAGTCTGAAAAGTCATCTGCATGCGGTCTAACCAGTTCTCCGCATCCTCCGGAGACTCACCTCCAACTAAGTGCTTAGGACCCATAGCTAAGAATCGACGCACAGTGAAACGCTCGTCGTCATGATGACGATGATGCCGTTCTCGATGATGCTCTCGGTCGGCATCACCCCAACGCCCACCAATACTGCCATGAGAACTCTGGTCATCACGATTTGCCATCTACAAAAATACCTCATGATGAGACTAAATCCCAAGAATACTTTGCATGCTCTGATACCATAAATGTAGTGACCCTTACCCGGATCAACTACTAACAGAACTTAGGCATGAAATTAACTTAATTAAACAGATATCAGAATAAAACTGCGGAGACCATAAACGTTATACAATCCCAAGTAAAGGAATCTGTAATTTATCCAAATTATACAACCAAATCGAATAGCTGTATCAACCCAAAACAACAGAAATAAAACCTTGACAAAGCTCCAGCTGGTCAACCACTGACTAGCCCCTCTTGGATCCACCCGCCTCATCCAAACGCAAACCTGCCCCATGGAATAGGGTGTCCAGAAACACAGAGTACGAGATGTGAGCATAAAATGCTTAGTACGAGAGTATGAGTATACATGCATGCAAAGTGAACTCCCTAAAACTCGAGGTCAAGGATCAGATAACAGAGACAGACCGGGCCCTGGTATGTAGCACGCTGTGCCGTCGCTTCAGGAGGTGGCTCCCATACCATAATACCAGTGGATATGCCGGACCCAAATCGATGGAAGTCCAACCTGTTGGAAAACGGTGATCAGATCAATCAGAATTGATACCCGGTGCAGCGGAAGTTTTAAAATTTTATATGGAACGATTCCATATCATGGGTATCAAAACTTTACGATTAAATTGTGCATGTAAAAATTAAATAACAATTAAATTTTTACCTTGAATCTCGAAATGAGATTATGGACACCAACAGATAACTCTGCTCTTGTTGTATATCCCAGGAACTGATGGACGAACAATTCTTCAATCAGGTCCACGAACAGAAGTTTAATCCCTCTGATAGATTGCACTAGAAAATCTATCAGAAGTTTCTACGAAGAGAATTAAGGAATTTGATCTGTTAAACCAGACTGCAAATTCAAAATTCACAGGCTGGAATTTTTCGACAGAGAGAGAGAGGGGCGGCGGCCACTTATAGAAAAACTAGGGTTTTCGAAAAATTTTGTGACCTCTGTTATATTATTTCTGTACTGCAATAACTTATTTATAATGTGGGCTGCTAACAGCTTAGGGCCCATTAGTCATAAGTTCAAGCCTGGCAAGCAAAGCCCGCATGTTCAGAAATTAATATAAAATTCATCGTGACTCAGATTGATAAACCAATTTCACCAATGTGCACAGAAACCATTTATGCATCTTTTAAAGTCAAGATAAATTTTCTGAATCCGAATTCAGTGATTTCCAAAAATGCCCATCCCTATGTCATTTTAGGAAATCTTACTCTTCTACTCTGATATAAGAAGTCCTACTTCTTTGTTCATTAAATTTAACTCTTTAAATTTATCTATCTCAACTGGGATTAAAAATCCATTACTTGTGTGACCCTCAATGGTTCAGGGATACAGCTAGCCGTGGGCTCACAACTCCTTGTGACTCGGAACAACAATTTCCGACTTGCCCATCGAATCATGGTAAGAGCGCCTAGCAACATCGCCCCATGATTCCCTAGGTATCACTGATAGTGCCTGCAAGAACCAATAGATTTTGGTTAGCGTACAGTACGGTCCCTTCATCCATATATCCCGATCGAATCAACAACCATTGGTAAATCGAGAGTCGTTCGAGATTCGATAACTATGCAATGCATCTTGAAGATCAAATAGTGAAATCGCATGTGCTACTAAGAAACCATTTCTTAAAACACATCATGTACTCTGGCCAGAGATTCGTCACACTAATATCTCCTCAGATTGCATAGGATATCCACACTATCAAGTATGTGGTGAATCCTTGACAACAAAGCATCGACTCCTATATGTGTCGTAACTGTACCCAATTCCGACACCTGATGACCCCAATAGAGTCGGTAAACGAGTCAAAGTACAGTACTAACATATAGAGTCTCAATGATGTTTCAAGTAGTAATGACTAATGGTGTACAACCAAAACCGCGGACTTTATCCACTCGATAAGTGATATCCACTTGGAAAGTCCGGATAAGGTAGTTCGATCATTCATCGTATGAATATCCATTTGCATGCTTTGAACATCTCTATGTTCCATACCAATGAAACGTGGTACTCGGCATCGCAAATGCTAATCTCAATCTCGAGCGATCCTTATCCTTATTAACGGACGGCTCAATCGACTAGGAACTGTTTAGAATATACAGTGACTATAAGATGTGTTTCATGATAGCCATCCCCATGTGCTACCACATCTTACATACACTGTAGTATATTCAAGGTCTTCATCTAAACATCTTATAGTATGTCACAACACAATAATATGATAAAAGATAAAGTAAACGCCATTATAAAAGTGTAAATTATATTAAACAAAAGATTGTTTATACATAGAGTCATCAAAGCCCTTAGCCACAAGTTGGCTCACTGGGCACCCACTCTTTCAATCTCCCACTTGCCCTAAAGCCAACTAGTCATACTACGCAGTCCCATTGCTTCGCGATGTTTGTCAAATAATGGTCCTGGCAAGGGCTTAGTAAGTGGATCAGCGATATTATCTGCAGAGGCCACTCACTCGACAGTGATGTCTCCTCTTTCCACGATCTCCCGGATGATGTGGTATTTCCTCAGTACGTGTTTGGATCTTTGATGAGACCTTGGTTCCTTTGCCTAAGCAATGGCACCCGTGTTGTCACAGTACACCGGGACTGGACCAACAACTCTTGGACGAAATTCCTCATCCAAACGGCCTCTTTAGCAGCAGCTGATGCCGCAATGTATTATGCCTCAGTGGTGGAATCCGCTGTGGTGTCCTGCTTGGAACTCTTCCAAGAGACAGCACCGCCATTGAGCATGAACACAAATCCAGAGGCTGACTTCGAGTCATCCACGTCACTTTGGAAGCTAGAGTCGGTATAGCCTTCCAATTTCAGTTCTCTTCCTCCATATACCATGAACATATTCTTAGTCCTTCGTAAGTACTTAAGAATGTCCTTCACGGCTTTTCAATTCATTTGACCGGGATTGGCTTGATATCTGCTCGTGACACTCAGAGCAAATGCTACATCCGGTCTGGTAGATATCATCCCATACATGATACTACCTATGGCTGACGCATATGGTACATGTGTCATTTTCTCTATCTCTTCATCAGTCTTGGGACACATGGACTTGGATAGAAAAACTCCATGACACATAGGTAGATGTCCTCTCTTGGACCCATCCATTGAAAACCTTTTCAATATGGTTTCGATGTAAGTTGATTGAGTGAGTCTTATCATTCTTTTAGATCTATCTCTATAGATCTGAATTCCTAGAATATAGGATGCCTCACCCAAATCCTTCATCGAGAATCTACCTGATAACCATATCTTTGTTGACTGCAACATCCCTACGTCATTCCCAATGAGTAGGATGTCATCAACATAAAGTATTAAGAATGTCACAACATCCTTAACTACTTTCTTGTACACGCATGGTTCCTCCGGGTTCTTGATGAAACCAAAATCCTTTATTGTTTTATCAAATTTCTGGTTCCAACTTCTTGATGCTTGTTTGAGACCATAGATCGATCTCTGAAGCTTGCATACCTTATGCTCGCTTCCCATGGATGTGTATCCCTCAGGCTGCGTCATATAGATCTCTTCCTTAATGTTTCCATTAAGAAATGCAGTCTTCACATCCATTTGTCATATCTCATAGTCATAACAAGCAGCTATGGCAATAAGGATCTTATGGACTTGAACATTGCAACTGGTGAAAAGGTTTCATCATAGTCAACTCCTTGTCTTTGAGTATAACCTTTCGCCACCAATCGTGCCTTGTAGGTCAATACCTTACCATCAGGCCCAAGCTTTCTCTTGTAGATCCATTTACACCCTATTGGAAAAATTCCATCGGGAGGATCTACTAAAGACCAAACTTGGTTTGTATGCATCGAATCTATTTCCGACTGCATAGCTTCAAGCCATAAATTTGAATCCGCATCAGAAATTGCTTCCTTGAAGTTTCTTGGATCACATCCAACGTCGGGTTCATCTTGATCCCCTTCAAGAAGAAGACCATATCGAATAGGAGGTCTAGAAGTCCTCTCGGATCTTCTAGGTATAGGCGTGTCCATCAATGGTTCCTGAGGTGTAGGATCATTATTTTGTATCTTGGGTTCTTCTCGAATTTCTTCGACTTCCATCATCTCGCCTTTCTTATCCAATAAGAACTCCTTCTCCAAGAAGGTGGCATTCCTTGAAACAAACACTTTTGTTTCAGTAGGATGATAGAAATAATATCCGATTGAATTCTTCGGATACCCTACAAAATAACATAAGGTGGATCGACTATCCAACTTATCTCCCACTGTCTGCTTCACGTAAGCAGGACATCCCCAAATCCTCAAGTATGAATACTTAGGAGCTTTGCCATTCCATAACTCGTATGGTGTTTTATCCACTGCTTTGGTGTGGACGTTGTTCAACAACAACACCGCCGTTTCAAGCGCGTAGCCCCAAAACGAAGGTGGAAGCTCAGTGAAGCTCATCATGGATCGAACCATGTCCAACAAAGTTCGATTACGACGCTCCGATACACCATTCAGCTGAGGTGTCATAGGAGGAGTTCACTGAGAGAGAATCCCATTCTCTTTCAGATAGTCCAAAAACTCGGTACTTAAGTATTCTCCACCTCGATCCGATCGAAGTGCTTTAATACTTTTACCTAGCTTGTTTTCTACTTCAGCCTTGAATTCTTTGAACTTTTCAAATGCTTCAGACTTATATTTCATTAAATATAAATACCCATACCTTGAATAATCATCAGTAAATGTAATGAAGTAGGTGTGGACAAATTGAGTACCAATTCCAAATGGACCACAAACATCTGTATGGATCAAATCCAACAGATTTTGACTACGCTCAGGTTTCCCCTTGAATGGAGATTTAGTCATTTTTCCTTTCAGGCAGGATTCACAAGTAGATAGAGAGTTAATATCAGACATATCAAACATGCCCTCTCCCACTAGCTTGTTCATCCTCCTTGAGGAAATATGACCTAGCCTAGCATGCCAAAGGTTTGCCGGGTTTTGACTATCGATTTTTCTTTTGTTCGTTGTTACCGGTTTATCAACATAATTTATTGGAACGTCTTTTAATTTTAAGTTATATAGATCGTTTTCAAGTTGTCCATTTCCAATCAAACATTCATTCTTGTAAATATTGCAAATCCCATTCACAAAATTGCAAGAAAAACCATCTCTATCAAGCATAGAAACAGAAATAATGTTTTTAATCAAATCTGGAACAAATAAACATCTCTCAAAAGTAACTTAAAATCGTTCTGCAAAATTAAATAAACGTCTCCCACAGCTTTGGCTTCAACTCTAGAACCATTTCCGAGCCTCAGCTGGGTCTCACCCATTCTAAGCTTGCGACTTCTTGTCATCACTTGAAAATCATTGCAAATGTGACATCCACATCCGGTATCCAATACCCAAGAAGTAGTATTAAGTGAAACATTAATTTCAATATAGAACATACCCTTTGCAGTTCGCAACTGCTCTAGATATTCCTTGCAGTTACGTTTCCAATGACCGGGTTTCTTGCAGTGATGGCAAACATCCTTGGACTTTTCCATGTTTGAAGCCTTTGTCTTGTTCTTTTTCTCGGGTCCGGTTTTCTTGGGTGGGGCAGAACGTTTCTTACCCTTTGTACTTGGCCCCTTCTTAGCAGAAGAAGAGGAGCCCACCAAGAGAACTGGTTTATCCTTCTTTAAAGTGGCTTCATATGTTACAAGCATATTGACCATCTCTTCAAGGGAGGCCTCTATCTTGTTCATATTGAAATTCACCACAAAACCGTCAAACGATGAAGGAAGAGAAAGAAGTAATAAGTCCACATTGAGTTCATGCTCCAATACCAAATCAAGAGTTACCAACTTCTGAATGAGCCAAATCACTCGTACCCCATGATCACGGACCGAAGTCCCTTCACGCATGCGACACGTCATTAGCTCTTTTACAGTAGCGAACCTTTCAGCTCTCGATTGAGCCCCAAAAAGTTCCTTGAGTTGTACGTGAATGTCAGCAGCATTCACGGTATCCTCAAATCGCCTCTGGAGTTCATCAGACATCGAAGCTTGCATATAGCATTTGGCCTTGATATCATGGTCCCACCATATATCAAGTTTGGCCAACTCTTCCGGACTTATATCAGCTGGTGCTTCCTTTGGAGGAGATTTTTCTAACACGTAGAACATCTTCTCCGAGGTCAAGACAATCTTCAACTTATGGAACCATTCCGTATAGTTTGCGCCAGTCAGTTTATTTTGTTCGAGAATAGAGAATAATGGATTGCGCGAATTCATATTAATGAAATACTGAAAAGAAACATACAATAATAAGTGATTGTTTAATTAATTTACTAAGACATAAAATAGGCGAAATTTATTTTATGAATCTCACTCCCACTATTTTAACGATTTCACTACTCTCTAGTGAAAACGGGAAACTGTTTTCCTTAGTGGGAACATGGAGTCCAATTGACAAACTATGGTCCCGAATAATATCAGCCAACCATAATTTTCATAAGGTAGAGCCCAATTGCTTCCAAAGCAACCTCCACGTTTTTACCTATGTCCAATAAGGGCCCAATAATATGACGCCGTTTATTGTGACATGTCAAGATGACCCATCAATATTAAGTTGTGATGGACGGTCGCCATATGGATCCCCCAATAATATGAGCCGATCCCATGGGTGTTCCACCCAACTTACAACATGTGTCGATCCAATGTACAGCTTTCCGACGAACGGGCCCCCCCAATAATATGAGCCAGACCGTATCCGCGGGTAGCATCTCATACATTGATCGTTGATGGAAGGTAGGAACATTTAAACAATATTTAAATTTTCTTTATTTATCTTGATATCAATTTTAAATCATATTTAAAATGAGGGATTTTAATTTTGAAAATTTGTCTCATCATTTAAAATTTGTATGCTTGCGGGATTCATACAATTTATTCTAAACATGCATACAACAATAATATCATATATTATTTAGGATGATCGATTCCATTTCTAATCGACCCGTGGTTGCCAATCACGAGTCTAAGTCCAATCCTAGGTAATATGCAGGTATGCAATGCAATCCTATTACATTGAGCTTCCAATTTACATTTCTTCAGTCTTTATTGTCTGCTGGGCCCACCTCCGTCTTCAAATCTTCATCTCCCACTAAGTCTAATGTATTTACAATAAATAACTATGACAAGTAGGGGATACATTTTAAGGGGTGGGAACGGGCCATAAACCAGGCCCACTTTTATTACATATGAAAATTCATATTGGGCCATAAACTAGGCCCATTAATAAATCCAACAACAATAAAAACAAATGTAAATTCCTTAACATACACCTACAAAATTGGTCATGGCAATCGATCATCCTTATCCAATAATATTTAATTCAAAATTAATTTATTGGATAACATGCAATGGCAATTAAATTTAAAAAGGATAAAATCATATTCCATATATAAAATCTTATTTTATATACAAAATCATATTTTATCTTTTTATCAAATAAAATCATATTTTACATATAAAATCCAATTTTATACATAAAATCATATTTTACTCAATATTTCCATAAGATCATATCTTATCATCAATTGTACCAAAAATAATTAATTTCATAAAATCTGATTTAACGGATAAAATCTTTAAATTTCCAAAAATTCAAATTTATCCAAAAATCAATTTTAAAATTTTCGGAACAATTCGATCCGACGCCTCGTGGACCAATCAAAAACAATTTTCGATCGGACCAAAAATATAATTTTAACATATTAAAATTTTAATTAAAAAAATTAAAAATAAATTTTCCCGGGCCGCCCGGGACGATCCTGGGCAACCCGCGCCCCAAAAGGGGCTAGGGCCGGGCAGCCCATCGCTGCCCTGGGCAGCGATTGGTGTTTTGCCCGTCAAAAATTTAATTTTAAAATTTGTTTTGTTTCAAAAAACTGAGGCTTAAAAATTTTGTACAATCGATTAATTTAATCGCTTGATCTGAGCAACCTGGCTCTGATACCACTGTTGGAAAACGGTGATCAGATCAATCAGAATTGATACCTGGTGCAGCGGAAGTTTTAAAATTTTATATGGAACGATTCCATATCATGGGTATCAAAACTTTACGATTAAATTGTGCGTGTAAAAATTAAATAACAATTAAATTTTTACCTTGAATCTCGAAACGAGATTATGGACACCAACAGATAACTCTGCTCTTGTTGTATATCCCAGGAACTGATGGACGAACAATTCTTCAATCAGGTCCACGAACAGAAGTTTAATCCCTCTGATAGATTGCACTAGAAAATCTATCAGAAGTTTCTACGAAGAGAATTAACGAATTTGATCCTTTAAACCAGACTGCAAATTCAAAATTCACTGGCTGGAATTTTTCGACAGAGAGAGAGAGGGGCGGCGGCCACTTATAGAAAAACTAGGGTTTTCGAAAAATTTTGTGACCTCTGTTATATTATTTCTGTACTGCAATAACTTATTTATAATGTGGGCTGCTAACAGCTTAGGGCCCATTAGTCATAAGTTCAAGCCTGACAAGCAAAACCCGCATGTTCATAAATTAATATAAAATTCATCGTGACTCAGATTGATAAACCAATTTCACCAATGTGCACAGAAACCATTTCTGCATCTTTTAAAGTCAAGATAAATTTTTTGAATTCGAATTCAGTGATTTCCAAAAATGCCCATCCCTATGTCATTTTAGGAAATCTTACTCTTCTACTCTGATATATGAAGTCCTACTTCTTTGTTCATTAAATTTAACTCTTTAAATTTAACTATCTCAACGGGGATTAAAAATCCATTACTTGTGTGACCCTCAATGGTTCAGGGATACAGCTAGCCGTGGGCTCACAACTCCTTGTGACTCGGAACAACAATTTCCGACTTGCCCATCGAATCATGGTAAGAGCGCCTAGCAACATCGCCCCATGATTCCCTAGGTATCACTGATAGTGCCTGCAAGAACCAATAGATTTTGGTTAGCGTACAGTACGGTCCCTTCATCCATATATCCCGATCGAATCAACAACCATTGGTAAATCGAGAGTCGTTCGAGATTCGATAACTATGCAATGCATCTAGAAGATCAAATAGTGACATCGCATCTGCTACTAAGAAACCATTTCTTAAAACACATCATGTACTCTGGCCAGAGATTCGTCACACTAATATCTCCTCAGATTGCATAGGATATCCACACTATCAAGTATGTGGTGAATCCTTGAAAACAAAGCATCGACTCCTATATGTGTCGTAACAGTACCCAATCCCGACACCTGATGACCCCAATAGAGCCGGTAAACGAGTAAAAATACAGTACTAGCATATAGAGTCTCAATGATGTTTCAAGTAGTAAGGACTAATGGTGTACAACCAAAACCGCGGACTTTATCCACTCGATAAGTGATAACCACTTGGAAAGTCCGGATAGGGTAGTTCGATCATTCATCGTATGAATATCCATTTGCATGCTTTGAACATCTCTATGTTCCATACCAATGAAACGTGGTACTCGGCATCGCAAATGCTAGTCTCAATCTCGAGCGATCCTTATCCTTATTAACGGACGGCTCAATCGACTAGAAACTGTTTAGAATATACAGTGACTATAAGATGTGTTTCATGATAGTCATCCCCATGTGCTACCACATCTTACATACAATATAGTATATTCAAGGTCTTCATCTAAACATCTTATAGTATGTCACAACACAATAATATGATAAAAGATAAAGTAAACGTCATTATAAAAGTGTAAATTATATTAAACAAAAGATTGTTTATACATAGAGTCATCAAAGCCCTTAGCCACAAGTTGGCTCACCGGGCACCCACTCTTTCACAACCACTAACAGGATAGGGAAAAACCCTACTAACAGACATCTCGAAGGAGATAGCTCAGTATGCAAATGAATGCAGCATAAATCAATGACATATAAACCATGCAGTCACATAATACATGCATACTTAGTCAGGATATCTCGAACAGTACTTCCGTACCTCAAATCAGTGCAAGCTCTACAAACTCTAGGTCCACGCCTATAGTCTGCTCTACAATGCAAAATGATACTACTATCATTAAAGTGCTCTAAAAGCCTTAACTAAGCTATTGCATACTCATAAATATTTATAGGAAGCAAAAGCTATACCTTCGTCCGTCGTTAGCTCTTTGATGTCGATGCCTCCAGAACTTGGGCACAACTCTGCTACGACTTCCGAACGCCTCGCCGACCGCCGGGTCAAGCCTATTAAGGCTAGAACAACTCGAATAGACTAGAAAGGAGAGGGAAATACTTGGAATTGGCAATTGGAAATGAAGCCTCGGCCCTCTATTTATAGACAACGATCGGAGCTTCCGATCCTCGATCGGAACGTCCGAACCTCGATCGGAACGTCCGATCCTGACATCGGAGCTTTCGAAGATCCTGATCTGCCACGTGTCAAAATATCACTTGTAGACTCCGGATAGGGGTGATCGGAGCTTCCGATCCTGATCAGAGCTTCCGATCCAGCCACACGTCATGCCTGACGTAATATTATCGGAGCTTCCGAACTCTACCCAAGTAATTATGATTAATCCTTTAATTATTGATTTTGGTTACGGGCTACCACAAAGACCCTAAGAGAATCCTTTCGCCAGCCTCGTCTCAATGCATGGGAGATCCACACCTTCTCCCGTAAAGAGCTTCGTATGGAACCAAAACTATAGACGCCTGATAACGATTGTTATAAGTGAACTCCACTAGAGGTAATCTCGACTCCCATGAGCCCTGAAAATCAAACACACAAGCTCTCAACAAATCCTCGAGGATAAGAGTAACCCACTCTGACTATCCATCTTTCTGGGGATGAAAATCAGCACGGAACAATAACTTCATCCCCAAAGCTTCATGTAGACTCTTCTGATTCTCTTGACTATTTCAATTCGGATCAAGACATATCTATTCAAATCTACTTCGAATCTGCTTCAAAATCTAACTTAGAATACCATAATCTTCGATATCAACAGTCTCACGATTCTATCTGGTGTCCGTCAAACACTAAATTCTAATGGTGCTATCAACCATATCAGTTACGAGCTAAAACAATGTCTAGACGACGTTCGATATAACTCAGCTCAATAAATAACTTGCTGGGTCAAAATCAAATCGAAATTGAAAGGATATGGTTCAGAACAATATCAAAATACAATGCTTTGGAAGCCAATTCCTCTTAATGGAAACAACTCACTTGCAACTAAATACAAATGGTGAGTGAATCAAACTCAAGGCTCCATTAACAAGGGATGCGATCCAATCAATCAATATCAAATTAGGTGATCATCCTTCAACGGGTATGACATCATGGCCATCATCAAGGTAAATCAAAATCAGGGTTGTCAGCATTGCCTCGCTCACGAAGAAATATTCACGCACTCATCGAAAAATAAATAAAGTCCCAAGGCAAAATTTGATGTTAACAAAATAGAATCGAGATCACAATGGAATAGAATAACAATACTCACTCAAATCACTATACATGTCCAGAATTAGAATTCAAGTTCTCAAAAAATATGAATTTTCAAAATTCATACTTGAAATGTCAATCGAAGCCAAATTGACTGAATCTTCAATGACAAACATCATGCGAATCAAGCAACGCATGAACTACAAGAAGGATTCCAATATTTCCAGAAAGAATCGATGAAATGGTTCAAGTAACTTATTTTTCGCTATCCCAAAAGCACCTTTTAAATCCCTCACAATAACAAATAAGCTTCAATAAATACTTAATTACACAATTAGTAATATTGCCAAATTCCCGAATTTCATATCTGCAGCAAACTAATACACTTCTACAGAGTACTCTTAAATCGAATCATTTGGCTCAACGATTTTTGAGAAAAGAAAAATCAAAATTCCTCGATAGTAATCAGTCAAATATCTAAGATAATTCTCAAAACATTCTCTCCAACCCAAAATTAACATCTAAACATATAGCAAACAATTACTAAAATTCTCAAAAACGACTAAGAGATAAAAAAATGCGTAGCTCCAGAATCTAGCAACACAAATGTAGCAATACCTCTAATGCCAACTTTCCCTGCACGCAGAAGATCTCCCAACAGATATAGACCATTATTCTAGAGCAACCAATTAGCATCTGATAGTATTATTTTGTTTGCATTTTTATTGTCATTTTGTTAAGTGTTTTGCATGCATTTTGTGTCATTGTTCATGTTTTATTCTAGTTTTATTTTATGTCATGCATTGAGCTTCTTAACTTAGTTTTGATTTATTTTGTAGGAATTACCATGTTTTGATTAAAGAAATCGAAGTGCGTCCATGCATCCAAAGGAAGCAGCAGAGCAGATTTTTCATCACAGAAGCATGCGCTCGATCCTGGCATTTTCCCAGATCGAGCGCGGTCATGAGATTTTCAAGATAGTAGGCTGCCTCAACTCGCCCGATCGATCTCACATTCTCCCCGGCAACGGCGCCAAAATTTGGTAGCGCTCAGTCGTGTCGCGCCCATATTACTCGACTCCAATTAGATAAATAAATTATGTAGCAGTGAGAGTAGGGATCGTTCCCACAAGGAAAGGGAAATTTAAAAGTGTTCTTTAAAATAAAAGGGGGTTTTGAAGTTTGGATTAACTACTAAAAATTTCAAACTAATTTATAATAAAATTCTATAACTATCAAGCAAGATTGAAAATGAAACTGAAGAAATGAATAAGAGACGAGACTTGGTATCGGTTGACTACACCCTTGATATTCATTTATTCAATCATCGATTTCCTAAAAATAATTAATCCTATTAAATATTCGCCAATGAAAATCAAATTCCTGTTTCACCTTAATTTTAGTTAATTAGAAAACAGCATTCTAAATTAACCCTTACCCAATAAATTAACCCAATACCAGCGATCAGATTTAAATCCACGATAGCATTCAAACTAGTAAAACTGACGAACCTAGACAACACAAACACCAACGGTTGTATTTATCCTAGTCAATAATTGATCTTACAATTTAATAAACCTTTCCTTTCTCTTTGAAGAGCGCTGCAAAGGATTGGCTATACTACTTACCTTTTGGATCCATCACCACTTGGACGGCACTGAAGAGAATTTTCTTATAGAAATATTTTCCAGCTTCAAGAGCGGAAAACATCAAAAAGGAAATTTATGGCATCAAGCAGCAGATGGGAGAGTCACTACATGAGTATTGGGAGCGTTTCAAGAAACTATGCGCCAGCTGCCCGCAGCACCAGATAAGTGAACATTTATTAATTCAATACTGCTATGAAGGGTTGTTGTCTCATGACAGGAGCATGGTGAATGCGGCCAGTGGTGTAGTTTTTGTCGATAAAACTCCAGTCCAAGCAAGGAATGTGATAGAGAACATGGCCGCCAATTTGTTGGAAAACGCGGCTCTCTGATCAATCACGATTGATACCCGGTGCAGCGGAAGTTTAAAAATTTTGTTATGGAACAATTCCATAGTGTGGGTATCAACCGTTCAACGATTAAATTATTGTGTGTGTAAAATTCAAATAACAATTATTAAATTTTACCTTCAATCTCGCAACGAGATTACTGGACACCAACAGATTTTATCTGCTCTTGTTGTCTCTCCCTGGAACCGATGAACTCCTTCAATCAGGTCCACGAACAGAGGTTTAATCCCTCTGATAGATTGCACTAGAAAATCTATCAGAAGTTTTCTGCGAAGAGAATAAACGAATCTGATTCGTTATTCCTTACTGCGATTCAAAATCACAGACCGGAAAATCTCGGGCAGAGGGGAAGGGGTCGGCCGAACAGAGAGAGAGAGCTAGGGTTCGAAAATTTTCTCTGTCTCAAAAATTATGACCTGTTGTATCTAATTTCTGTACTGAAATAACTTATTTATAATGCAGGCCACTAACACCTTAGGGCCCATTAATCATAAGCTGAGGCCTGACAAGCAAATCCCGCTCGTTCAGAAATTAATATAAAATTCATCGTGACTCCGATTGATGAACCGATTTCACCAATGTGCACAGAAACCATTTCTGCACGTTTTAAAGTCAAAATAAATTTTCCTGAATCCGAATTCAGTGGTTTCCAAAAATGTCCATCCCTATGTCATTTTAGGAAACCCTACTCCCTTACTCTTATTTAAGAAGTCCAACTCCTTAGTTCATTAAATTTAACTCTTTAAATTTAACTATCTCAACGGGGATTAAACTCCATTACACTGTGTGACCCTCAATGGTTCAGGGATACAGCTAGCCGTGGGCTCACAACTCCTTGTGACTCGGAACAACACTTTCCGACTTGCCCAACGAATCAAGTAAAGCGCCTAGCAACATCGCCCCATGATTCCCTAGGTATCACTGATAGTGCCTACAAGAACCAGTAGATTTTGGTTAGCGTACAGTACGGTCCCTTCATCCATATATCCCGATCGAATCAACAACCATTGGTATATCGAGAGTCGCTCAAGATTCGATAACTATGCAATACATCTTGAAGATCAAATTAGTTACATCGCATGTGCTACTAAGAAACCATTTCTTAAATCACATCAAGTACTCTGGCCAGAGATTTGTCACACTAATATCTCCTCAGATCGCATAGGATATCCACACTCGCAAGTATGTGGTGAATCCTTGACAACAATGCATTGACTCCTATATGTGTCGTAACTGTACCCAATCTCGACACCTGATGACCCCCATAGAGTCGGTAAACGAGTCAAAGCACAGCACTAGCATATAGAGTCTCCATGATGTTTCAAGTCGTAAGGACTAATGGTGTACAACCAAAACCGCGGACTTTATCCACTCGATAAGTGATAACCACTTGGAAAGTCCGGATAGGGTAGTTCGATTATTCATCCTATGAATATCCATTTGCATGCTTCGAACATCTCCATGTTCCCTACCAATGAAACGTGGTACTCCGCATCGCAAATGCTAGTCTCAAACTCGAGCGATCCTTATCCTTATTATCGGACGGCTCAATCGACTAGGAACGGTTTTTAGAATATACAGTGACTATAAGATGTATTTCATGATAGACATCTCCATGTTCTACCACATCTTACATACACTATAGTATATTCAAGGTCTTTATCAAAACAACAATAGTATATCACAATATAACAATATGAAGTAATATAAAGTCATTGCCATAAAAGTGTAAATAATATTAAACAAAAGATTGTTTATACAAAGAGTCATCAAAGCCATAGCCACACAGTTGGCTCACTGGGCACCCACTCTTACAATCTCCCACTTGCCCTATAGCCAACTAGTCATACTACGTAGACCCATTGCTTCGCGATGTTTGTCAAACAATGGTCCTGGCAAGGGCTTAGTAAGCGGATCAGCGATATTGTCTGCAGAGGCCACTCGTTCGACAATGATGTCTCCTCTTTCCACAATCTCCCGGATTATGTGGTATTTCCTCAGTACGTGTTTGGATCTTTGATGAGACCTTGGTTCCTTTGCTTGAGCAACGGTACCCGTGTTGTCACAGTACACCGGGACTGGACCAACAAATTCAGGAATGACGCCCAACTCTTGGACGAACTTCCTCATCCAAACGGCCTCTTTAGCAGCAGCTGATGCTGCAATGTATTCAGCCTCAGTGGTGGAATCCGCTGTGGTGTCCTGCTTGGAACTCTTCCAAGAGACAGCACCGCCATTGAGCATGAACACAAATCCAGAGGTTGACTTCGAGTCATCCACATCACTTTGGAAGCTAGAGTCGGTATAGCCTTCCAATTTGAGTTCTCGTCCTCCATAAACCATGAACATATTCTTAGTCCTTCGCAAGTACTTAAGAATGTACTTCACGGCTTTCCAATGCATTTGACCAGGATTAGACTGATATCTGCTCGTGACACTCAGAGCAAATGCTACATCCGGTCTGGTAGATATCATCCCATACATGATACTACCTATAGCTGACGCATATGGTACATGTGTCATATTCTATCTTCTTCATCAGTCTTGGGACACATAGACTTGGATAGAGAAACTCCATGACACATGGGTAGATGTCCTCTTTTGGACCCATCCATTGAAAACCGTTTCAATATGGTATCGATGTAGTTGATTGAGTGAGTCCTATCATTCTCTTAGACCTATCTCTATAGATCTGTATCCCAAGAATGTAGGATGCCTCTCCCAAATCCTTCATCGAAAATCTACCTGATAACCATATCTTTGTTGACTGCAACATCCCTACATCATTCCCAATGAGTAGGATGTCATCAACATAAAGTACTAAGAATGTCACCGCATCCTTAACTACTTTCTTGTACACGCAAGGTTCCTCCGGGTTCTTGATGAAACCAAAATCTTTTATTGTTTCATCAAATTTCTGGTTCCAACTTCTTGATGCTTGTTTTAGACCATAAATTGATCTCTGAAGCTTGCATACCTTATGCTCGCTTCCCATGGATGTGTACCCCTCAGGCTGCTTCATATAGATTTCCTCCTTAATGTCTCCATTAAGAAAAGCAGTCTTCACATCCATTTGCCATATCTCATAGTCATACCATGCAGCTATGGCAATTAGGATTCTTATGGACTTGAACATTGCAACTGGTGAAAAGGTTTCGTCATAGTCAACTCCTTGCCTTTGAGTATAACCTTTAGCCACCAATCGCGCCTTGTAGGTCAATACCTTACCATCAGGCCCAAGCTTTCTTTTGTAGATCCATTTACACCCTATCGGAACAATTCCATCGGGAGGATCTACTAAAGACCAAACTTGGTTTGTATGCATCGAATCCAATTCTGACTGCATAGCTTCAAGCCATAAATTCGAATCCGCATCAGAAATTGCTTCCTTGAAGTTTCTTGGATCACATCCAATGTCGGGTTCATCTTGATCCCCTTCAAGAAGAAGACCATATCGAACTGGAGGTCTAGAAGTCCTTTCGGATCTTCTAGGTGCAGGCGTGTCCAGCAATGGTTCCTGAGGTGTAGGATCGTTATTTTGTATTTCGGGTTCTTCTCGAACTTCTTCGAGTTCCATCATCTCGCCTTTCTTATCCAATAAGAATTCCTTCTCCAAGAAGGTGGCATTCCTAGAAACAAACACCTTTGTTTCAGCAGGATAATAGAAATAATATCCGATTGAATTCTTCGGATACCCTACAAAATAACATAAGCTGGATCGACTATCCAACTTATCTCCCACTGTCCGCTTCACGTAAGCAGGACATCCCCAAATCCTCAAGTACGAATACTTAGGAGCTTTGCCATTCCATAACTCGTATGGTGTTTTGTCCACTGCTTTAGTGTGGACGTTGTTCAACAACAATACCGCCGTTTCAAGCGCATAGCCCCAAAACGAAGGTGGAAGCTCAGTGAAGCTCATCATAGATCGAACCATGTCCAACAAAGTTCGATTACGACGCTCCGATACACCATTAAGCTGTGGTGTCATAGGAGGAGTCCACTGAGAGAGAATCCATTCTCTTTCAGATAGTCCAAAAACTCGGTACTCAAGTATTCTCCACCTCGATCCGATCGAATTGCTTTAATACTTTTACCTAGCTTGTTTTCTACTTCAGCCTGAATTCTTTGAACTTTTCAAATGCTTCAGACTTATATTTCATTAAATATAATACCCATATCTTGAATAATCATCAGTAAAGGTAATGAAGTAGGTGTGGCCATGTTGAGTCCCTACTCTAAATGGACCACAAACATCTGTATGGATCAAATCCAACAGATTCTGACTACGCTCAGGTTTCCCCTTAAAAGGAGATTTAGTCATTTTTCCTTTTAGGCAGGATTCACAAGTAGGTAGAGAATTAATATCAGACATATCAAACATGCCCTCTCCCACTAGCTTGTTCATCCTCCTTGAGGAAATATGACCTAGCCTAGCATGCCAAAGGTTTGCCGGGTTTTGACTATCGATTTTCCTTTTGTTTGTTGTCGCCGGTTTATCAACATAATTCATTGGAACGTCTTTTAGTTTTAAGTTGTATAGATCGTTTTCAAGTTGTCCATTTCCAATTAAACATTCATTCTTGTAAATATTGCAAATCCCATTCACAAAATTGCAAGAATAACCATCTCTATCAAGCATAGAAATAGAAATAATGTTTTTAATTAAATCTGGCACAAATAAAACATCTCTTAACAATAATTTAAAACCGTTCTGCAAAGTCAAACAAACATCTCCAATGGCCGTAGCTTCAACTCTGGAACCATTCCCGAGCCTCAGCTGGGTCTCACCCATTCTAAGCCTGCGACTTCTTGTCATCACCTGCAAATCATTGCAAATGTGAGATCCACATCCGGTATCCAATACCCAAGAAGTTGTATTAAGTGACATGTTTATTTCAATATAGAACATACCCTTTGCAGTTCCCAACTGCTCAAGATATTCCTTGCAGTTGCGCTTCCAATGACCCGGCTTCTTGCAGTAATGGCAAACATCCTTGGATTTTCCATTGTTTGAAGCCTTTGTCTTTTGCTTCTTCTCGGGCTCGACTTTCTTGGGTGGGGTAGAACGTTTCTTGCCCTTCATACTTGGCCCCTTCTTCGCAGAAGATGAGAAGCCCACCAAGAAAGCTGGCTTATCCTTCTTAAGTGTGGATTCATATGTAACGAGCATATTGACCATCTCTTCAAGGGTGGCCTCTATCTTGTTCATATTAAAATTTATCACAAATCCATCAAATGAAGAAGGAAGAGACAGAAGCAATAAATCCACATTGAGTTCATGCTCCAACACCAAATCTAGGGTCGCCAACTTTTGTATGAGCCAAATCACTCGTACCCCATGATCACGGACCGAAGTCCCTTCACGCATGCGGCACGTCATCAGCTCCTTAACAGTAGCGAACCTTTCAGCCCTCGACTGAGCCCCAAAAAGTTCCTTGAGTTGCGTGTGAATGTCAGCAGCATTCACCGTGTCCTCAAATCGCCTCTGGAGTTCATCAGACATCGAGGCTTGCATATAGCATTTGGTCTTGATGTCATGGTCACACCATGCATCAAGTTTGGCCAATTCCTCCGGACTTATGTCAGCTGGTGCTTCCTTCGGAGGTGCTTTCTCTAACACGTAGAGTATTTTCTCCGAAGTTAAGACAATCTTCAACTTCCGGAACCATTCCGTATAGTTGGCGCCAGTCAACTTGTTTTGTTCGAGGATCGAGAATAAAGGATTTCGCGAATTCATTGTATGAAATACTGAAAAGGAAAACAGACATATATCAATGATTGTTTAACAATTTACTAAGACATAAAATAGGCGAATTTAATTTTATGAATCTCACTCCCACTATTTTATCGATTACACCACCCTCTAGTGAAAACGGGAAACTTTTTCCTTAGTGAGAACATGGAGTCCAATTGACAAACTTATGGTCCCGAATAATATCAGCCAACCATAATTCTCAAAAGGTAGAGCCCAATTGCTTCCAAAGCAACCCCCATGTATTTACCTCATGTCCAATAAGGGCCCAATAATATGACGCCGTTTAAAGTGACATGTCAAGATGACCCACCAATATTAAGTTGTGATGGACGGTCGCCATGTGGATCCCCCAATAATATGAGCCGATCCCATGGGAGTTCCACCCAACTTACAACATTTGTCGATCCAATGTACAGCTTTCCGACGGACGGGCCCCCCCAATAATATGAGCCGGACCGTATCCGCGGGTAGCATCACATACATTGACCGTTGATGGAAGGTAGGAACATTTAAACAATATTTAAATTTCCTTTATTTATCTTGATATAAATTTTAAATCATATTTAAAATGAGGGAATTTATTTATAAAAATATTTGTCTCATCATATTTAATTTATTGCATGCATTGCCGGATTCACGCAATTTATGTCTAAACATGCATACAATCATAATATCACATATTATTTAGGATGATCGATTCCATTTCTAATTGACCCGTGGTTGCCAATCACGGGTCTTAGTCCAATCCTAGGTAATATGCAGTATGCAAATGCAATCCTATTACATATGCTTCCAATTTACATTTCTTCAGTCTTCATTGTCTGCTGGGCCCACCATCTTCAAATCTTGATCTCCCACTAAATCTAATGTATTTACAATAAATAACAATGACAAGTAGGGGATACATTTTTAGGGGGTGGGAACGGGCTATAAACCAAGCCCACTTTTATTACATATGACATTCATATCGGGCCATAAACCAGGCCCATTAATAAAACCAACAATAATAAAGACAAAATGTAAATTCCTAACATACACCTACAAAATTGGTCATGGCAATCGATCATCCTTATCCAATAATATTTAATTCAAAATTAATTTATTGGATAACATGCTGTGGCAATTCAAATTTAAACAAGATAAAATCATATTTTATATATAAAATCTCATTTCACATATAAAATCATATTTTATCTCTATATCAAATAAAATCATATTTTATCTATAAATCCAATTTTACAAATAAAATCATATTTTACTTAATATATCATAAGATCATATCTTATCATCAATTGTACCAAAATAATTGATTTCAAAATTCAATTTACGGATAAAATATTAAAATTTTCCAAAAATTCAAATTTATCCAAAATCAATTTTAAAATTTACGGACTCGAACAATTCGATCCGAAATCTCGTGAACCAATCAAAAACAATTTTTGACCGGACCAAAAATAAATTTTAAATATTAAAATTAATTTTTAAATAAAAATTATAATTTTTCCCGCGGGCCGCCGGGACACTCCCGGGCCGGCCCGCACCCGGGGCGCGGCGGGGGCAGCCGGCTGCCCCCTTAGGGCAGCGCCTGGCGCCGCCCTGGGCGGCGCCGTGCGCTGCCCTAGGCGACGCCGAGCGCCGCCCTGCGCAGCGCCCGGCGCTGTGCTGGGCGGCGCCGAGCGCCGCCTTGGGCGGCGCCGTGCGCCCCCTTTGGGCGGCGCCGTGCGCCGCCTGGGGCAGCAACAATTGCTGCCCCACCGGGCAGCGATCCAATCGCTGCCCGGGTTTTGCCCCGAAAATTTTTTTTATTTTTTTTTATTTAAAAATATTTATTTTGTTTCAAAAACCGAGACTCAAAAATTTTGTACAATTGATTAATTTAATCGTTTGATCTGAGCAACCTGGCTCTGATACCACTGTTGGAAAACGCGGCTCTCTGATCAATCACGATTGATACCCGGTGCAGCGGAAGTTTAAAAATTTTGTTATGGAACAATTCCATAGTGTGGGTATCAACCGTTCAACGATTAAATTATTGTGTGTGTAAAATTCAAATAACAATTATTAAATTTTACCTTCAATCTCGCAACGAGATTACTGGACACCAACAGATTTTATCTGCTCTTGTTGTCTCTCCCTGGAACCGATGAACTCCTTCAATCAGGTCCACGAACAGAGGTTTAATCCCTCTGATAGATTGCACTAGAAAATCTATCAGAAGTTTTCTGCGAAGAGAATAAACGAATCTGATTCGTTATTCCTTACTGCGATTCAAAATCACAGACCGGAAAATCTCGGGCAGAGGGGAAGGGGTCGGCCGAACAGAGAGAGAGAGCTAGGGTTCGAAAATTTTCTCTGTCTCAAAAATTATGACCTGTTGTATCTAATTTCTGTACTGAAATAACTTATTTATAATGCAGGCCACTAACACCTTAGGGCCCATTAATCATAAGCTGGGGCCTGACAAGCAAATCCCGCTCGTTCAGAAATTAATATAAAATTCATCGTGACTCCGATTGATGAACCGATTTCACCAATGTGCACAGAAACCATTTCTGCACGTTTTAAAGTCAAAATAAATTTTCCTGAATCCGAATTCAGTGGTTTCCAAAAATGTCCATCCCTATGTCATTTTAGGAAACCCTACTCCCTTACTCTTATTTAAGAAGTCCAACTCCTTAGTTCATTAAATTTAACTCTTTAAATTTAACTATCTCAACGGGGATTAAAACTCCATTACACTGTGTGACCCTCAATGGTTCAGGGATACAGCTAGCCGTGGGCTCACAACTCCTTGTGACTCGGAACAACACTTTCCGACTTGCCCAACGAATCAAGGTAAAGCGCCTAGCAACATCGCCCCATGATTCCTAGGTATCACTGATAGTGCCTACAAGAACCAGTAGATTTTGGTTAGCGTACAGTACGGTCCCTTCATCCATATATCCGATAGAATCAACAACCATTGGTATATCGAGAGTCGCTCAAGATTCGATAACTATGCAATACATCTTGAAGATCAAATTAGTGACATCGCATGTGCTACTAAGAAACCATTTCTTAAATCACATCAAGTACTCTGGCCAGAGATTTGTCACACTAATATCCTCAGATCGCATAGGATATCCACACTCGCAAGTATGTGGTGAATCCTTGACAACAATGCATTGACTCCTATATGTGTCGTAACTGTACCCAATCTCGACACCTGATGACCCCATAGAGTCGGTAAACGAGTCAAAGCACAGCACTAGCATATAGAGTCTCAATGATGTTTCAAGTCGTAAGGACTAATGGTGTACAACCAAAACCGCGGACTTTATCCACTCGATAAGTGATAACCACTTGGAAAGGTCGGATAGGGTAGTTCGATTATTCATCCTATGAATATCCATTTGCATGCTTCGAACATCTCCATGTTCCCTACCAATGAAACGTGGTACTCCGCATCGCAAATGCTAGTCTCAAACTCGAGCGATCCTTATCCTTATTATCGGACGGCTCAATCGACTAGGAACGGTTTTTAGAATATACAGTGACTATAAGATGTATTTCATGATAGACATCTCCATGTTCTACCACATCTTACATACACTATAGTATATTCAAGGTCTTTATCAAAACAACAATAGTATATCACAATATAACAATATGAAGTAATATAAAGTCATTGCCATAAAAGTGTAAATAATATTAAACAAAAGATTGTTTATACAAAGAGTCATCAAAGCCCATAGCCACACAGTTGGCTCACTGGGCACCCACTCTTACACAATTCTCAACAATTTGGAACCGTAAGGAGTGATCCAACACCCGGAAGGAATACTGAGGTAAATGTTTCTTCCCTTGAACAGCAATGTAGTGACCCTGCATGGTATCACCTACTAACTGGCAACTAATAGCATGCATTAAACTTAATACCGCAAAATAACCTAACAGAGTAAAACGTGCGGAAACATAACCATAAATTACATATCAGCTTAGTATAAAAGTGTCAAGATTATTCATCAGTAGTGATACAACCATATCGAAATACTTAAAAGTAAACATTATACAGCTATATCGAATCCTGCTGTATAATTAACTTCTCAAGGCCTGCTCCCTAATCCTGCCTTGCACCACCAGCTCCGTCCATCCTGTGACCTGCCCCATGGAATAGGGTGTCCAAGATAACAACTAGGACGTGAGTGCTAACGCCCAGTACATAAACATGAGTACACGTATAAATATGATGCATGCAACATGATGACTGGTAAAGGGTCATCTGAAAAGTCATGCTCAGTATCGGCGCCACATGAGTGCTGCCACCGCATGGATCAACCTCTGGGTGCAACCACACTCGTCTAGTACACCAGAGTAGACAGACATAAATGCCCCCGCCGTCGCGGTACTCTCAGTGACAGACTATCGAGTATAGAGATAAGCGGCTCTATAATCAGGTATAACAAGGTATAGGCTCAACGTGTATATGCACATGACATATGAGTATAGAAAATGGTAAATCATACATCATGCCATATAATAATGCCAAATAAATGCAACATATAAACATGTATACTCGCTGGCAATCTCAGTCAATGTGTACGTACCTCTATGCTAGTTCAAGTATAGTAGGATCCTAGGTTCCAAGCCTATATTCAAAAGTTCACCGTATCACTACATAAATTCTATAAGCCTTAACTAAGCTAATAAGTACTCCCAAAACTTAAATAGATTCCCGGACCATACCTTCGTCCGTAGATAGCCCTTTGGAGTCGCTAGTCCCGGATGACTATAACCACTCCTTGGTTATTCCAGAACCTCTATTATAACCGATAGGGCCCTCAAGTGTATAACTCACACTATATAACTGAAAAAGGAACCTCGAGAATTCGTATTTCAAATTATGACTCCGAATAGCCCTATTTATAGCCAAAAATCCGTCGGAGTTCGGAGCCTTCCAGATCTTCAATGCAAAGACGATTGCAGCCAATTCAAAATCATGAATCGGATACCTGACTTCATGTGGTTTCAATTATCGAGAAGCATAAGCAACAACATGTCCTTTCTGCATCAAAATACATCCCAAACCTTGGTGAGAAGCATCGCAATAAACAACAAAGTCACCAGTACCTGAAGGGATTATCAATACTGGTGCGGTAGTCAATCTTTTCTTCAACTTGAGAAAACTAGTTTCACATGATTCAGACCACACAAATGATGCATTCTTCTGTGTAAGCTATGTAATAGGCTTCGCTATCGATGAAAAATCTCAAATGAATCGACGGTAATAACTAGTTAAGCCCATAAAACTTCGAATTTCTGGCACAGATGTCGGTCTCTACCAACTAATCACAGCTTCAACCTTACTTAAATCAACTGAAATGTCATCTCCTGAAATTATATGGCCAAGAAAAACAACTCTCTGCAACCAAAATTCACATTTGGATAACTTGGCATACAATTTCTCTTCTCTTAATGTTCTCAGTACAATTCGGAGATGATCAGCATGTTCACACAGATTCTTAGAGTATATCAAAATATCATCGATAAAGATAATCACAAATTCATCTAAATATCTTTGAAATACTCTATTCATCAATCCCATAAAAACTGCTGGTGCATTCGTTAGAACAAAAAGCATGACTATGAATTCATAATGGCCATACCTGGTTCTAAATGCAGTCTTAGGAATGTCCTCATCTCTAACCCTCAACTGATGATAACCGGATCGTAGATCAATCTTCGAATACACTGAAGAACCCTGCAACTGATCAAATATATCATCGATACGAGGTAAATGATAACGATTCTTTACCGTTGCTTTGTTCAATTGCCGGTAGTCAATACATAATCACATTGATCCGTCCTTCTTTCTAACAAATAAGACTGGAGCACCCCATGGGGATACACTCGGTCTGATATATCCTTTGGCCAACAAATATTCAAGTTGGTCTTTCAATTCTTTCAGTTCAATCTGTGCCATTCGGTACGGTGCTTTCGATATCGGCTGAGTACCTGGCATCAATTCAATACCGAAGTCTACCTCTCTGAATGGTGGCAATCCCGGAATCTCATCAGGGAATACATCTGCAAACTCATTCACCACTGGTAGATCAGTCAATTTCGGACTAGTCTTCAGCATATCAACTGCATAGATCAAAAATCCCTCTGCTCCCTTCTGTAACAAATCAGTCATAGCAATAACAGATATCAAGGGAATTTTAGATCTAGCACCCTTACCATAAAATTTCCATTCATCAGCCATCACTCGTCTGGACCTCAGTATCTTCTGAAAACAGTCAGTTGTTGCTCTATACTTGGTTAGCACATCAATACCGATTATACAGTCAAAATCAGACAAACCAAGAATGATACAGTCAAGCTCAACTTCATTACCTTCGTGTTGTAGTACACAGTTTCTACCAGACTTCACTGATACTATACCTTTTCCCAACGGTGAAGATATAGACACTACAGTAGTTAATGACTCAACAGTCAATGAATACAACGTAACAAATTGTTCAGAAATGAAGGTATGTGACGCACCAGTATCAAATAAGACATAGGCAGGATAACCATAAAGAAAACAGTTACCTGCAATCACATCATCCGGTGCCGCTTGTGCTTGCTCCTCTGTCAATGCAAACACTCGTGCTTGTTGCCTCGAAGGTTGATTCACCGTTTGACCTCCTCCTCTACTCTGTGCTGTAGTCTGTGGTTGGAAAGAGTGTACTTAAGTTACTTGTCTATCAGTCTGAGCTACTGGTCTAGACGATCCAGTACCCTGAGCACCTTCAGAACCTCGTTGTGGATAGACTCTCGCAAAGTGTCTCATCTTGTTGCAAATATGGCAACTTCCAAATACACCTCGGCATTGTTCATTGGTATGTCGACCTCCACATTTGGTGCAATACACATTTGACCTCTGTCCATCTCTAGACTGTCGGAAACTACCTGAACTAGAAGAGCTACTACCACCTAATCTCTTGAACCGTTTGCTCTTACCCTTGAAAATTTTTTTTCTTTCCACTGCTGCTACCTCCAGCTTCAAATCGAGGTGGCTGTGGAATCTGTGGTTTTTCTTGTGGTTGTTTCATAGGTTGAGGAACAAACTGAGCTCCTTTTTGTTTCAGTATTCCTGCTTCTGCACCCTTTGCTCGATTCAGAGCATCAGAAAAGGTACTTGGTCTTCCCGAATTTACAATAGTAAACACGTCAGGATTCAAGCCATTTATAAATTGATCGACTTGAGCTTCGTCACTGGCAGCAACATGTGGAGCAAACTTCATCAAACTCGTAAATTTTGCAACATAATCTTCGATATTCATTTGGCCCTGTTGCAAACTTGCGAATTTCGCTCCCTTGTCCTTCCGATAAGACACAGGAAAGAAACGCTGATAGAAAGCAGTTTTAAATACAGTCCAAATAATAACTGTACCTTGGTTTTCAAATGCTTTCTTTGTCGCTACCCACCAATTTTTCGCCAAGCCATGTAGCTGATGAATCACTAATCTTAAACGTCGTTCATCTGCATAATCAAGTGACTCAAATAACTGCTCTATATCCTCCAGCCAGTTCTCACAGTCAACAGAGTTCTCAGTCCCTTGTAGTGTCGGTGGTTTGAAAGACTGAAATCGCTTCAAAAGCTTCTCCATCGGATTGGCATCACCAAACAGATCAACGGAAATACTACTCTGTCCATGTTCAGTTGCTGTCACTGGGACCTGTGCAGCATTTGTCTGTTCTAGTTCATTCACTGCCAATGTCTGTCTAACTCTTGGTGCTGGTCGGGGAGGAATATCTGATAAACAAACATATTAGTGCACAGTTCATCATATCATAACACATGTCTGTTTCAGTTTCTCCTCTGATTAGCACAATTATGCCTTCTCAAGAGATCGAGTTCTGATTCATACTCATTCAATTCATGCTATTACTTCAATCAGATAATAAGATAGCATGTAATTCAAAACATTGTACGACATATTCTTCGCAAATTATTACAGCATCATGTGAAAATTTAACATCTGTAATCAATGAATTATATACCATACAAGTATGAAAGAAATAAATAAATCAGAATAGAAGACTTGATCTACCCCGCTCATCTATTCTCAGTCCGAGAAACTTAAGCTCTTATACCACCTGTTGTGGGGACCTCAGGTTGCTAATCTCGTCTTAGGGCAATTAATGATCAATATGTCAATGAATCAGACATTAGAATAAATAAACCAAGAGCTAAAAATATTATTTTTTTTTAAATCAAAGCCTCGCTTGATCGGGCAAAATCAGCCGATCGAGCGAGCAATAAAATCATGATCTCGGTCTGCACAATATTTGGCCTCGCTCGATCGGTCAAATCTTACCGATCGAGCTAGCCCAAAATGCTCGACTCTCTGCTTGAAAAATTAAGGGCCTCGCTCGATCGGTAGAGTTCACTCGATCGAGCGGGCTCCTCTGTTTCAAAAAAATCTGTAGTATCAATATTGCTGTCAAAACCGTGCACCATCAATTCCCATCATCAAAATAAATACAAGACATGGTTTAAAAGATCTGGAACTTGCATCCACATATAAACAAGGCCTCAAGCAACATGTCATGAATATATATATCCATCGGACAATTAATTCAAAGGTTGATAAAAGGCATAACTATCTCAAGTTCCATACAATACTGCAAAATCCAACAAGTTCTAAGGTTATTGACGCTTTTATCTCTTATAATTTCAGCTACAACCCAAGTCCTCACGTGCTAGACTCTCCCCCAGCTGTCAATAACGTCGATGACCAGCTTCTGCCCCATCTGTTGTCATGCACACATACAAAACAAGAAAACAGCCGGATAAACTCCGGTGAAAAAACAATCTCAGTATAATCAACATATAGAAAACGTTAAATAAATCATAAACGACTCTATTTAAACTCGACTCAAAAAATAGAGTAGTTAACGCTTCTATTGATCGATCAAGAATTGATTCATATATCTTCATTGCCATCAAGATTCGTAACCGATCTTGATATAGATATCCATCTATCATAACCATTCTGGGCTAGAAAATAAGGTTAACAGCAACCTTGGCATAGAATGAATTCAATATAGCCTCGTATCATAATCGTATCGACTCAAATCAAAGATCCACTACCTGGGATGGATCAACAACATCAAAATCAAATCGAAACATAAACAAGTATGTGGTTTTTGTGGGACAACTCAAGATTAATCGATCTTGAGTTTCAAACGCCCTGACTCTCGATGCCATCATTATACCTTCGTTTATCTCGATTCTGAACTCTTCAATTCTGAAAAATACAATCAAAATACATATATCAAACTTCATTCCAATCTATCGTATCAACATCGAGTAGAAAACATCATAAGATTATCAATCAAACTCATTTCAAACCTCAATCAAACCTCTTCGGTACAAAGTTGACGTCTTGATTTGTTGGCCTTCCAAACTCAACTGAAACTGAAGAATAAAATTTCTATAACATTCATAACATCTAGATAAAGGCTTCAGCTCAGATATAGACCATCAAAACAGTCTAAAAACTCAATTCAACAACGTAGTGATTGAAAATCGGTAGCCGACAAATTATCGAAATCATTTCTAACTTCAAACCAACTCATACATGTATTCAAGTCAATAACCTGCGGATATATCACTCAAGTCCTCATCTCAATAGCTATAATAACCAATTAACATACTGGAATCAAGATTGGATACATTGAATACAAACTCTTCAATCCGGTTTCAAGATAGAATTGCGTAAACAACGATAAACATGATCAAGAACTCAAAACCTGATCTCTGCCACAAACTGATTTCGAAATCCATATAAAACATCATAAAACTTACACGAGATCGAGGCCCTCGTCGCAAGGATTCGAGAACAATTTACGGAATCGAAATCGGATAACCGGAGCAAAAGTTATAAGGATTTAAAGATCACAAATGCAAAGGAAATTGAAGAAATCGGTTCCTCTGTTCAAACTTTTCTGAATGAATTATTCCATATACACGTATCCATTCATATAAAAATGTTAAAATCAGATAACTTCATTAAATATTGCAATTTAGTCCCTGAAACTTCGTAAATTGCAATTCAGTCCTCAGCCCTTTTTTTAATTCAATTTCAATCCTAAATAATTTAAGAATATTAGAATTTAAAATCAAAACTCTAAATATTTCCAAATTAAAATTAAATAAATTCGGATTAATAATAATTAATCCCGGTCCTTAAAGTTTAGATGCTAAAACGCATCTCATCATTAGGCTAAAACTCATCACTGATGCTATACCGAAATATAAGTATCAATGCTACAAGCTCATCACTTATACTTGATATCAAATCTAATAACTCAGCCACAATACCATGGCAAGGCTGGAAGAAATATTAGGCTCAACATGCACAATGAGATGAAAAAAATACACAATCACCTCATCCTATAGCCTAACAATCATGCCATGAAGCTCAAGAAATACATATCAAAACATATAAACATATAAGAGAGAAAATTTGTGTGTTTTAAAGGATCGAGAAGGCAAACTCGTCTCGATGCTTATTCTCCAATCCAGTCATCATCGAATCATGTCTTATTCTTGATAATGAGCTAGCTCAATCCTCAAGCTACAAGAGATACAAGCTCTTATCAAACATCTGCTCAAGTTCAACTCACTCCTCAAGGTATAAAACTCACAAACCTTGATCAACTATTTCCCTGTTCGAAGCTGGAACGTCTCAGGTGCGATCAATCCTCAACAAAATCTGGAAATGAAGTATAACACTCTATAAACATTAGAAATCAACTCAAACAATGCCTAGCTAAATCAATAGCTCAAAAGTCTAACAATTCCCGAACCGACGGCATAACGGTTATAAACCGGCAAACCGAACTTCAACCATATCAATTCAACTAATAATACCAGCTCATACAAACTCATATCAGCATTAATATCATGATATATCAGCAACATAAAAAATAGACCAATTTCGAAAATGCTTCAGAAAATCATAACAAATCCAACCCCCAATCTTTTCTCGAACCGACTTGGATATACAATAACAATTATCTCATGAACATATATATATCCAACAATATTCTTATTCTAACATCATCCCAATTCAAACGTGGTGTAATTTAATAAAACATACGTCAAAACGTAGCCTTCGATTCAAGGATCGCGGATATACGATCAATTCTGAATTCTACCGAATGGATTGAGAGAAATTGAGCTTGAAATATAATTTTTGTTGATCAATTCTGAATTCTCGATTTTCTTTGCTTCATACTCTGATAGAAATAATCACTATACACGTTTATATGTATAAGTGCCATGTGTCCCACTCAAAACTATAAAATTACACTTTGGCCCCTGAAATCCCCAAGAATTTCAATTCAATCCCTGAGCGAATTTGAACTTTCAATTTAATTCTTTAATTTAAGAATACTGAAATTTAAATATCAAAATCCATAAATTCTAAAATTAAATATTTTCGGAACGTTTCAATTCTCCCCTTTTAAGACATGATTTTGTCCTCGAAATCACAAGCAACTACAATACATAAGACAAGGACTGAATAAAAAACTAAAGTAAAAACTCACATCAGTGAAATAGCTCTGGATATCGTTGTCTCATATCCTGTTCCACCTCCCAGGTTGCTTCTTCAACCCCGTGTCTACTCCACTGCACCTTGAAAAGTGGAATGGATTTGTTTATGAACTGCTTTTCCTTGTGATCAAGGATTTGAATAGGTCGCTAAAAATAGCTCAGTGTTTCATCCAGTTCAGCCTCATCTGGACGAAGAACATGGGAATTATCTGGCTCATATATACTTCCTCAGCATTAAAACGTGAAACACATCATGAATACCTGATAAAGTTGTAGGTAATGCTAGTCTATAGGTAAGATCACCAATCTTTTCAAGAATCTCGTAAGGCCCAATAAACCTCGGTGATAGCTTACCTCTCTTTCCGAATTGAACAGTGCCTCGGAAAGGAGATGTAAGGCCAAAAAATATTAATTTATTAATTACGTGATTTAAGATATAAATTCCGAATATGAGAAAATATGAATTTGAAAATTTATGGAAATTAGAGATTTCAATTTCGGGTAAAAAATATTTAATTTGAGGATTTTTGGATTTTAATATTTAAATATCCGAAATTCTTAAATTAAAGGAAGATAATATTTGAATTGATTATATGAAAAGGATTGATTTAGAAGCAAAGAATTGAAGAAGAACCGATTTGCAAATATTGAAAAGTTCAAGGACTAAAATTTGATAAGGTCCGAAATGATTTAATTTTAATTCAAGAATATTTAATTTGAGAATATTTAGAGTTTAGAATTAAATTATACTATTCTTAAATTATTTAGGATTGAAATTGAATTATATCGCTTGTTCGGGGACTAATTTGCAAATATGCCAAAGTTCAAGGGCCAAAGTGAAATTTTCCTTGCAACTTGCTATGTATTGAAGTGCCATGTATGAAATGAATCAGATTTCCCAGCCCAAAACCCAACAAAAACCGAGAGAAGAGGGAGAAGGGTTCCAAGTTTAATTTTCAACCTTTCAAGCTCCGATAAAAATTGAACCGCCTAGTAGAATTTCCGATTGATCGTATATTTGCGATCATAGCTTCGAGTGCTACGTTTTGGCGTAAGTTTTATAAAGTTCTACCATGTTTGAATTATATGATATTTTTAGAATTAAGATATGATTGTATAAAAATGTTCTAGTATATACGACGATAGCATATTTCAGACGGATCAAGAAAAGATCGTCGTTTGGACATGTTTTCGAATTATTGAAGAATTTGTAGAAATCTGAATATTTTGGGTTGATATTCACGTGAATAGGTTGCTCAATTGATTATTATATATTGTTTAGATGGTAGTGGAAATGGTGTTTAAACGTTTGGAAAGACCGACTTCGAACTGTTACGTCGTCGGTTTGCAATTTAATCCGATTTCTGCTATAGATTGAACCTAGCAATGAATATCATATTTGAGAATGATATTCAGAATATTGTACACTTAATTTCAGTTGAGAATTGAAGTTATCAAAGTCGAATCAACGAGTTCGAGCCGTTTGAACAATCAATGTTGAATCAAGAATTTGATTAACTATCAATTAGATGATAAAGCATGGAATGAACCGAAGTTTAGATATGTCATCAGATTTGAATCTAGCAAGTTTGAATATGTCAACACTACGATTGAAAGGTATGAATGGACATTAAATAATATGGGAATAACTACTCGAGATTGTTTTGATTATCGAGTTTTCTAAAATCACATACTTATCTGTTTAAGTTCTCTTATGTGATTTACTTGTTATTGTTGCTTTGAATGATTATTGAATTGTGTGTTCAAGATGTTTATCATTATTTTTATGATTTAATGCATCAAGATTATGTTGCATTCATCTTGAACCTTACCTTGAAAAGCATAGAGGGCATATTGGCCTAGATTACTTGGTAACATAATCCTCGATATTCAAGTTCCCTTGTTTCAGATTAGCAAACTCGGCACCCTTATGCTTTCGGTACAAAACTGGAAAGAACCGTTTATAAATCTCAGATTTGAAAAGATTCCAGTTAATATATGTACCTCAATTTTCAATAGATCTTTTTTTCGAGATCCATCAGTTCTTAGCAACACCTCGTAGCTGATAAATAAACAACCTTGTTCTGCGGTCGTCAGAATAGTCGAGAGAATCAAAATGTTGATCTATGTCTTCCAACCAACTCTCGCAGTCAACTGGGTTCTCCATACCCTTCAAAATCGGGGGTCGGAAAGATTGGAACCTCTTCAGTAAAGTCTTCATAGGCGTACCTGTGGCATCCATCTGATCTGTCACTATACTTCCCTGTTCGTTCGGAGGAGTTACTACAGACGGATCCTCATTCGGAGGAATAACTTGTGGTGGGTTCCTATTCAACATTCTTCGAGGACCCATAATCTGATAATAAAGAGTTAGAACACAAATAATCCAATTCCATCAATTCCATTTGGTGCCCAAAACCTCTTTCTCAAATAATCCCACCATCTCGAGAATATTTGAATTCGATACAGGAATCTATGCAATTGATATCTCAAGTAAATCATGTTTTATAAACTTAAATCACATAATCATGTAATTCAAATAATTCTCAATTAATAAAGCATGCTCGCATGTTATTTAATAAAACAATTAAATAACTCAAACACATGCGAGAGATCAGTTCAAGCGGACTCAATCTACCCCTCTCACTCTAATTCAGTCAAAAAATCTTATCGTTCCGATACCACTTAATGTGAGGACCTCGGTTCTAATCATCTAATCTCGGTCTAAACAAGACTAACAACTAAATCCAGATTTAAAACCAAAGATTTTTTTTAAAAAAAGAAACAGTGTCTTGCTCGATCGGTAAGACTCAATCGATCGAGCGGGCAAGGTTCTACACCCTTCTGCCTACCTCAAACCACAGCTCCGCTCGATCGATAAAACTTCACCGATCGAGCGGAAACAAAATTATGCCTAAAACAGAGGAAAGCAAAGGCATCCTCGCGCGATCAGTAAGATTCAACCGATCGAGTAAGACCAAACCTGGACAAAAACCAGAAATTGCTCTAGCTCAACTCCAATACTAAAACAATTCAACATTCACAACTCACTACAAACAACAAACATAATCCAATACAAGATAGTTCTAGAGTTATACAATCTCAAACTAGTAGAACATGCTTCAGTCTAGTTTATTCAATACAATACATAACGAGTTCGAATACAATCTGTAGTGACCCAACCCGGATCCACTACTAATCAGAGTTACGATAAAAGCGCATGCAATTAAAACTTAAAGCATAAAGAGCGAATAATTAAAATACAACAAATCCAATCGGCATAATACAACCGACGATAACAATCGTGTATAAATATTATTATATAACCAAATCGAAGGTTCAGGGTAAACAAATCCCTACCCTCTACAACCTTGCACTCTCACAAGCTCAATCCTGCTGAGAGCCGCCTGGACCGTCCAGCCTCAAACCTGCCCCTCCACAAGGTACACCACAATACCCAAACATAGGGGCGTGAGCTAGAATGCTCAATACGAAGCAATGATATAAATACAAATATGCGCACACAATATGATTTAAAACTCAAGTGAAAACACTTGCTCATGGCACCGGAAATATACAGTACCGACTAGAGAGCGACTCCGCGGGGTACTCGTATATTCCATATCAGGGCTGAGCCAACCCCATCCTGATCCGAATCCAAAACAGGATACAAATCCCATATGGAAACTGTCATACCTGACTCGAGTCCAAAATGAGATCATTGTTCCCTATGGAGACTGTCAATGACTCACATCTATCAAGATGCAGTCACACGAAAAATCGTGCATGTGCTAAGGCGGTAAAACATGCTAAAACATGATAAGACATATAGCACATACTCATGCAACATACATGCAAATATATCATGCCGGATATCTCGGTCAGTACTTACGTACCTCTAACACTGCTGTTCAAAACCTAGCTCCACTTAACTATACTCCAAGCCTATTAGTCCAGTCTACTGCTACTACAATGCAAATATCCATGCATCAACAATAAAGCTCTAAAAGCCTTAACTAATCTAATGCATACTCCTAAATATCTTTAGGATGCCAAAGCTATACCTGCTTCCGTCGTTAGCCCTTTGCTGTCGATAGCCTCAAAACTAGGCCACAGCTCCGCGACGACGTCTAGATCGCTATGCCACTTCCGGATTTCTCATAGGGCACCCATATCTCCCTACATATGAGTTAGAAGGCTTATGAATCGAGAGAGAATAGAGGAAATGAGCGAGTTACAAATGAAACTCAGCTCCCCTATATAATGACGGCATTCGGGCCGTCCGAACTCGGCTTTGGGCCCTCCGAACTCGCATTCGGGCCCTTTGAACTGGTTCGGATCCTTCGATCATGACTTTGGATCGTCCGATCCTAACTTTGGGTCCTCCGAAGTCCCATCAGTGACGTCAGCCATGATGTCACCTTGCTGACATATTTGACGACGTAAGCCCTAACCCTGTTCAGGTCCTCCGATCCTCTTCGGATCCTCCGAACTCCTCTTCGGAGCGTCCGAACTCCTCGGGCCTCCGATCCTGACCCCGATCACGTTCGGGTCCTCCGAACACCAGTTCGGAGCGTCCGAACCTCCCGAGCCATGCCCACCATTTTCGAGTGTCCTGGATCTAATTTCGGACTCCGTTAATCCAATTGGAATTTCTTTAATCATGTTTTATTAAATTTAAACATGATCGCTTGATTAATTACCTATTAATCATAAAATTTGGATACGGGTTATTACATTCTCCCCCACTTAAGAAATTTCGTCCTCAAAATTTAAGTCTTAGAGGAAAATATGAACAGTCAACCAAATGATCTTTATAACAACAGAACAAGTACAAACTCAATATAAGAAGTACAAAATCTCAAAATAACTCGGGGTGCTCGGCTAACATCTGACTCTGCAACTCCCAAGTAGCTTCCTCTGTACCTCTGCGTTGCCACTGTACCAACACTAATGGTATACGCTTGTTACGAAGTACCTTGTCCTTCCTGTCCAGAATCCGCAGGGGTTTCTCCACATATGATAGATCCTGATCTACCTTTACCTCGGTCGGATGCAAAATATGCAACTCGTCCGCCACGTACTGCCTCAACAAGGACACGTGGAACACATCGTGAATCTCCGAAATATCGGGTGGCAAGGCCAGATGATAAGCCACATCCCCAACCTTCTCAAGAATCTCGAAAGGACCAATAAATCTCGGTGTCAGCTTACCCTTGCAACCAAATCTCATCACCTTCCAAAAAGGTGACACACGCAAGAACACATGCTCTCCAACCTCGAAGTGTAACGGTCTCTGGTGAGTGTTCGCGTAGCAAGCTTATCGATCCTGGGCCGCCTTAATCCTGCGTCGGATCAACTCCACTACATTAGTCATCTGCTGAATCATCTGAGGACCCTCAACCTGATGCTCGCCAACATAGTCCCAAAACAAAGGTGTACGACAACGACGTCCATAAAGCGCCTCAAATGGTGCCATGCCAATGCTGCGATGGAAACTATTGTTATAAGCGATCTTCACCAAGGGTAATCGATCATGCCACGCTGGGCCAAAATCCATCACCGCCGCACGAAGCATATTCTCTAAAGTGCGAATAGTACGCTCGGATTGTCCATCTGTCTCTGGATGATAAGCCGTAACCAGGCTCAAAGTAGTACCAAGGGCTCGCTGGAAACTATCCTAAAATCTCGAGGTGAATCTCGGATCTCTATCGCTGACAATGCTCAACGGAATCTCATGCAATCGAACAATCTCCCGCACATACCATTGTGCCATCCTATCAAAGGTATAATCGCGGTTATAGGGAAGAAAATGCGCTGACTTCGACAACCGGTCCACGACAACCCAAATAGCATCACAATTCCTGGAAGACATAGGCAAGTGGGTGAAAAAGTCCATTGTCACATGCTCCCACTTCCACTCATGAATCTCTAAGCTGTGAAGTAACCCTCCGGGTCGTCTAAACTCTGCCTTGACCTGCTGACACACAAGGAATCGGGACACGAACTGATAAACGCTGCGCTTCATCCCTTTCCACCAAAATCGAGTTCGAAGATCCTTATACATCTTCATGCTGCCTGGATGTACGAATCGACTGCGGTGAGCTTGCGATAAGATCTCATTCCTCAAAGTAGAATCCTCGGGTACCACCACTCGACCAGAGAGACATAACAGACCGTCTCCTTGTAGATGAAAACCATAAGTATTATCACCCTCAGCCAAACGGGCCAACTTCTGCGTTTTCAGATCAGAACTCTGAGCTTCACGGATTCGTCGATACAACGCTGGCTCTGCAAGCACAGAATAAACACGAATTCCTTGCTATTCTTTCTTATGATGGAATGTGAATCCCAAAGAACAACACTCCTCCACTGCCTTCGAAACTGAACTGGTACAAAGGGAACTCACATAGACCTTGCGACTAAGCGCATCAGCAACGGGGTTCGAAGAACATGGATGGTACTTGATCTCACAGTCGTAATCTTTCAACAGATCCATCCAACGATGCTGCCGCATGTTCAACTCAGCCTGAGTGAACAGATACTTCAAACTCTTATGATCGGTGAAAATCACAAATCGCTCCCCGTACAAATAGTGCAGCCATATCTTCAAGGCAAATACAATGGCTGCAAGCTCTAGATCATGAACGGGATAGTTCTCCTCATGAGTCTTCAGCTGTCTAGAAGCATACACAATCACGTGACCATTCTGAGTCAACACACACCCCAAACCCTGGAGAGAAGCATCAGTGAAGACTACAAAACTACCTGATCCAGACGGCAAAGCAAGAACTGGATCTGTCGTCAAACGACGTCTCAAGTCACAAAAAATATCTTCACAAGTATCTGACCACACAAAAGAAGCATCTTTCTTTGTCAACTGAGTCAAAGGCTTAGCTATCTGAGAGAAGTTCTCCACAAAACGTCGATAGTACCCTTCCAAACCAAGTAAACTACGAATCTCAGAAGCTGTAGTCGGACGCGACCAATTCAAAATAGCCTCTGTCTTGCTAGGGTCAACAGATACCCCTCTTCAGAAATGACATGACCAAGGAACACAACTCGGTCAATCCAGAAGTCACACTTGCTCAACTTCGCGTACAACTGTCTCTCCCTCAAGACCTACAGTATAGTGTAGAGATGATAGGCATGCTCATCCATGCTACGAGAATACACCAAAATGTCATCGATGAACACCACCACGAACTTATCCAGAAAGTCGCGGAAAACTCTGTTCATCAGATCCATAAAAATAGCTGGAGCATTCGTCAGACCAAACGGCATCACTAGAAACTCATAGTGTCCATACCGTGTACGAAATGTTGTCTTAGAAACATCCTCCTGCCGAACTCGCAACTGATGATACCCAGAACGAAGATCTATCTTCGAATAGATAGATGTACCCTGCAACTGATCAAATAGATCATCTATCCGCGGAAGAGGATACTTATTCTTCACTGTCACCTGATTCAACTGACGGTAGTCTATACACAACCGCATCGAACCATCATTTTTCTTGACAAACAGTACTGGGGTTCCTCACGACGAAACACTGGGTCGAATATAGCCTTTATCAAGAATATCTTGCAATTTCTTTTGCAGTTCTTTCATTTCTGACGGTGCCAAATGGTAAGGAGTTCTGGAAATTGGTGCAGTCCCTGGCAGTAACTCGATGTCAAACTCGATCTCCCTCACTGGTGGAAAACCTGGAATCTCCTCCGGAAATATATCTGGAAAGTCACGAACCACAAGTATCTCTTGGATATCTGGCTCTCCTAAGGATGCGTCAATTGCGTAGATAAGGTAGCCTTCCCCGCCAGACTCTAAAGCACTTCGGGCCTTGAGAGCAGAAAATACTAGCATCGGAGGTCGTGCTCCCTCACCATATAAATACCATGACTCGTCATCCTCGGGTCGAAACTGAACAAACCTCTGATAGCAATCTACTATCGCTCGGTAGGTAGTCAATAGATCTATCCCAATGATGCAATCGAAATCTTCAATCGCTAGAATCACCAAGTTAGCACTAAGCTGATGCCCCTCAAAATCCAAAACAAAACCCACAACTAGACGCTTGGCTAAAACCTCGCTACCCATAGGAGTAGAAACTACTAGCTAGACGTCCAAAGGAATGAATGGCAACTTTTACTTCTTAGCAAAATGTGCTGATACGAAAGAATGCGATGCACCGGTATCAATTAAAACATATGCAGGAAAACCACATAAACTACAGATACCTGCAATCATACGATCACTGTCAGCCTCTACCTGCTCCTGGTTAAGCGCAAAGACCTGACCCTGGGTACGTCGCCTCAAAGAAGAATGACCCCGAGAAGGAGTCTGAGTAGGCTATCGCTGAGACTGCTGCGGCTACTGGCACTGTTGCAAAAACTGCTGCTGGAAAGGTGGCTGAACAGATGCCTAGGAACCTCCGAAACTACTCGCTCCCCCAATCAGCATCGGACAATCCCTCTTCATGTGACCCTCCTGGCCACACTGGAAACATGCACTGGTCGATCGACCACACTACCCTGGCGGATGTCTGCGTTTGCACTGACGACAACGGTTCGGCCTCTGACCGCCAAAGTTATGCACTCCACCAGATCCAGATGAAGAAGAAGAAGTACCTCCTGGCTTCTAGAAATATTGTCCTTTCGGACTCAAAGTACTAGCACTCGCTGGCCTGGAAGAAGAAGAGAAGAGTCCTCTGTTCCTCCGAATACTGCCCTCAGCCTGGCGACAACGGTCCACCAAATCCTCATAGTTCCCATCGCCGCCCACATCAACCATCCAATGAATATCAGAGTTCAAACCCTGTAGGAAATGGTCGTACTTCGCCATAAAACTATCAGCAACATGAGGACAAAAAGGTAGTAGATCAAAGAATTTCTGCTGGTACTCCTCGATCATCATTGTCCCCTGTCGCAAACTCAGAAACTCACTGGCTTTCGCCTGACGAAGAGCTGGAGGAAAATACAACCTCTGATAAGCAGTACGGAACTCAACCCACGTAGCTACGCCTCTTGCTGCTATGAATGGTGCGGAAGTCGATCTCCACCACTTTCTCGTCAGCATAAAGGCAAGAATCTCCATCCTATCCTCGGCTGTGCAACGGAAATCATGGAAACACTGCTCCATCCTCTCAAGCCAATCCTCCACCTCTTCAGCTGTCTCACCTCCAGTCAAAGGCTTCGGGCTAACCTCCTTGAATCTGCGCATGCTCACTCGCTTTCGCTCCTCAGGATGTCCTTCATGAAGTCTACAATCATTCGGATCGCCGCAATGACCGTCGCCTTCGCTATCGTGGTCTCATCGTAATCTGCCATCTGTTACACAATAACAGATAATAACTTAATCCGCTTTACGAAATTCCCAATGCAATGCGCTCTGATACCAAAAATGTAGTGACCCAACCCGGATCCACTACTAATCAGAGTTACGATAAAAGCGCATGCAATTAAAACTTAAAGCGTAAAGAGCGAATAATTAAAATAAAACAAATCCAATCGGCAGAATACAACCGACGATAACAATCGTGTATTATACAACCAAATCTAAGGTTCAGGGTAAACAAATCCCTACCCTCTACAACCTCGCACTCTCCCAAGCTCAATCCTGCTGAGAGCCGCCTGGACCGTCTAGCCTCAAACCTGCCCCGCCACAAGGTACACCACAATACCCAAACACAGGGGCGTGAGCTAGAACGCTCAATACGAAGCAATGATATAAATACAAATATGCGCACATAATATGATTTAAAACTCAAGTGAAAACACTTGCTCATGGCGCTGGAAATATACAGTACCGGCTAGAGAGAGACTCCTCGGGGTACTCGTATATTCCATATCAGGGCTGAGCCAACCCCATCCTGACCCAAATCCAAAACAGGATACAAATCCCATATTGAAACTGTCATACCTGACTCGAGTCCAAAATGAGATCATTGTTCCCTATAGAGACTGTCAATGACTCACATCTCTCAGGATGCAGTCACACGTAAAATCGTGAATGTGCTAAGGCGGTAAAACATGCTAAAACATGATAAGACATATAGCACATACTCATGCAACATACATGCAAATATATCATGCCGGCTATCTCGGTCAGTACTTACGTACCTCTAACACTGCTTGTCAAAACCTAGCTCCACTGGCCTATACTCCAAGCCTATTAGTCCAGTCTACTTCTACTACAATGCAAATATCCATTCATCAACAATAAAGCTCTAAAAGCCTTAACTAAGCTAATGCATACTCCTAAATATCTTTAGGATGCCAAGGCTATACCTGACGTCGTTAACCCTTTGTTGTCGATAGCCTCAAAACTAGGCCACAGCTCCGCGACGACGTCTAGATCGCTAAGCCACTTTCGAATTTCCCATAGGGCACCTAGATCTCCCTAGATATGAGTTAGAAGGCTTATAAATCAAGAGAGAAGAGAGGAAATTGGCGAGTTACAAATGAACCTCGGCGAGTTACAAATGAACCTCGTATCCTTTAATCATGACTTCGGATCGTCCGAACACGATCGGATCGTCCGATCCTAACTTCGGGTCCTCCGAAGTCCCATCAATGACGTCAGCCATGACGTCACCTTGCTGACAAATTTGATGACGTAAGCCCTAACCCTGTTCGGGTCCTCCGATTCCACCGACGGAGCCTCCGATCCTCTTCGGATCCTCCAAACTCCTCTTCGGAGCGTTCGAACTCCTCGGGCCTCCGATCCTGACTCCGATCACGTTAGGGTCCTCCGAACACCAGTTAGGAGCGTCCGAACCTCCCGAGCCATGCCCACCGCTTTCGAGTGTCCTGGATCTAATTTCGGACTCCGTTAATCCATTTGGAATTTCTTTAATCATGTTTTATTAAATTTAAACATGATCACTTGATTAATTACCTATTAATCATAAAATTTGGATACGGGTTAATACACAATCTAAGTTCGATTATATATTCGACTTCTAAAACACCAAGTCCTAACTTCTATCAACTCAACCATCTACCCATGCGATCTTTGACTCGGTCCTGCCCCACTTGTTGCCAAACACACATACTAAGACAAGACAAAAGCCGGATAAATCCGATAAGAATAATATTCTCAGTAAAAGAGACAAACATGCTATATCAAATAAGCATCTCAAAATGAAATACATCAACTTCCAGATATTCAAAAAGAGAATAAATGAATGTATGACTTCAAAAGTCTAGATTATCAATCCGGATAATCAAAAGATAAAATGGTTCCTTAATTCCTTGGTTGGGATCCCGAGGATGACATATCACAAAAATCACACCTACTTTCCCTTTCGAGGTGGAAGATGTATACTTCATTCATCTAGAATCTGAGGCATTCAATAAAGAGTTGATCGACCACTGTAGTAAATCGCCTACTAGTGCCACTCGACTATAATCCCCAAATCATCTAATTCAAACGAAACGAAACGTTTGGCTCAATATGAATGCATATGAAAACTAAAACATTCAATTAAAGCAAATAGACATGCAAGTATGTGATTTCTCCAGGACACTCGAATCAATTCGGATTCGAGTTAATCGTCCTATTCCATCCAATGTCTTCTTATACCTCTCTTTGATTGCAAGTTCCAATCCTGAACAATAAAAAAATGATTCTATTAAAAAGCTATTCGAATTCAAATCAAAAGTCAAGAAGTACAATACACTACAATCTTCAATCTCTCGAGATTCAAACTCTCTAAATTCAAGATATCAGCATTCAACCAATCTGCACGGAGATGCAAATGAATTAATATCATTCAACATCTCAAATTGAATACTATACAACAACACAATCGATAATTCCAAAACTCAAACCGGCGGCATAACGGCTATATTCTGATCAAACCGGAAATGCAGACAACAGTATAATATCAATACCAACTCAAATCAATATCAAATCATCAATAAAGACTCAAACCTATAAAATCTCAAAACTCCAACTTTCAAAAATCACAATAAAATTCATAACAAACCCGAACGATGTTCTTTTCCAACTCCGACTGAGAATAAACGATAATAGCTAGCTCAAGAACATCATATCCAAAATTTAGTCGATTATAACAACATCCGAAAATAGAAATATAACTGATCGGAGAAATACTTACGATAGAACGAAGCTCTCGCTGCCGGGATCGCGAATCTGCCCTTAGAAATAAATTCTAGCGCATGGATCGAGCATAAATCAAAATGTGAAAGCTCGAAGAAAGCTTTGGACTCCTCTATTGGATAGGACTCGGTTTGACGGGGATTATGGAAGAGGAGGAATGACTTGGTCAAGTCAAATAATATAACAATTCCACTTTTTACATTTTAGTCCCTAAAAAATCCGAAATTTGAAAATTAGTCCCTCATAAAAATGAAAACGGCCCACGAATAATAAAATATCTGATTATCTCAAATAAAATCAATTAAGATAAATTCGGGGCGTTACAATCAGTGTCAATTAACACATAAACAGGATAACCAGAAATAACATAATTACCTGCAATCACGTTGTCAGGTGCAGCCTGAGCCCGATCCTCTGTAAGTGCAAAGACTTTTCCTTGAGGTCTAAGAGGTTGGCCCACACTCTGGCTCTCCCCATGTCTGCTCTGTGCTAGTCTACTCGGAGGACGGAAGGAATGTACGGAAGGAGCTTTCCTGTTAGAGTGAGTTGCACCCTGTGATGTTTTCAGATTTACATGTAGGACATACTCTGGCATAATGTCATGTCCTGTTACATAGATTACAATTATCGGTAACTCCCTTGCAATCATCACTGGAGTGTCTTCCCCTGCACATACTGCAAAATAGCTTGCATAACCTGAACTCTAGACTGAACCAAATTTTCGTGAACCATTAGAACTAGAGGAACTGCATCCAGGCCTCTTAAATTGCTTACCCTTTGGCTTGAAACGATCTTTTCTATTGCCACCACTACCACTTCCTTCATACCTACTCTGCTGTGAAAATTGAGACTGAGGTGGCAGTAGTTGTGGCTCTGACTGTTGTGAATATTGAGGCATGAACGAAGTTCCCCTCTGTCTATTAATACCATCTTCTGCTTCTGATAAGTGCATTATGTATGCATTAGTTAGTGATATTTTTATGTTTATTTTGTGTGCATTAATTTTATTTTATGTTTTTTTATGTGTTTTATTGCATTTGTGTGTATTTCACTCTCCGGGTTAATTTTGTAGGAAATTGGATTTTGGAAGAATGAATTACGGAGCAGCTTTGGTCAAAAAATCAAATATAATTTTAGAGAGATCTGAATCCGATCTCAACCGTTCAGAATTAAGATCAAGATGTTTTGTTTTGAAGCTGCTTTCTAAATTTTAGCTCGATCCGACGGCTAGAACTTAAGATATGGATTTTTGAATTTGTCGCTCTGAGCAGGTTGAAAGTTGCCCTGTTGGTGAAGGTTGTAGAGCGATTGCACTTGAGTTTGGCATAGGAAGAGTGCTAAGGCGCTAAAGAAGTATGGTTAGCGCTAAAGGGAGTGCTATCGCGCTGAAGGGTGGAGTTTAGCGCTTGAAGAGAAGCTATCGCGCTTGGTCTGTGCGTGATTGATTTTTTTTGGAGACAGAACATGTCTCGCTTGAGCGAGAGCTTGTGCTCGCTCGAGCGAGCGAGGCGAGAATTTAAATCTTTAGGACAGAGAGTTTCTCGCTCGAGCGAGACTTGTGCTCGGGAAGGATATTGTAGTAGCCCATGCCCTAATTGAGTAATTAAAGGATTAATGCTAATTAATTGAATTAGGTATCGGACGGATCGGAAGCTCCGAAGGAACGATCGGAAGCTCCGAACACGATCGGAAGCTCCGATGAGCGATCGGAGGCACCGATGTTATTACGTCAGGCATGACGTGTGGTTGGATCGGAAGCTCCGATAAGGACCGGAGGCTCCGATCACCCCTATCCGGAGTCAACAAGTGATATTTTGACACGTGGCAGATCAGGATCTTCGGAAGCTCCGATGGCAGGATCGGACGTTCCGATCGAGGTTCGAACGTTCCGATCAAGGATCGGAAGTTCCGATCGTTGTCTATAAATAGAAGGCCGAGACTTCACTTTCATTTGCCAATTCCGAGTTCTCCTTTCCTTTCTAGTCCTTTTGGAGCTGTTCTAGTCTTCTTAGGCTTGGTCCGGAGGTTGGAGAGGCGTTCGGTAGTCGTAGCGGAGTTGTGCCCAAGTTCTGGAGGCATCGACATCAAAGGGCTAACGACGGACGAAGGTATAGCTTTTGCTTCCTATAAATATTTAGGAGTATGCAATAGCTTAGTTAAGGCTTTTAGAGCACTTTAATGATAGTAGTATCATTTGGCAGTGTAGAGCAGAATATAGGCGTGGACCTAGAGTTGGTAGAGCTTGCACTGTATTGAGGTACGAAAGTACTGTTCGAGATATCCTGACTGAGTATGCATGTATTATGTGACCGCATGATTTATATGCCATGATATTATGCTGCATTCATTTGCATCTTGTTGTATCTCCTTCGAGATGTCTGTTAGTAGGGTTGTACCCTATCCTGTTAGTGGATGGACTTCCATCGATTTGGGTCCGGCGTTTCCACGGTTATCTCGGTATGGGAGCCACCTCCTGAAGCGACGGCACAGCGTGCTACATACCAGGGCCCGGTCTGTCTCTGTTATCTGATCCTTGACCTCGAGTCTATAGGGAGTTCACTTTGCATGCATGTATACTCATACTCTCGCACTGAGCGTTTTATGCTCACGTCTCGTACTCTGTATTTTCTGGGCACCCTATTCCATGGGGCAGGTTTGCGATTGGACGAGGAGGGTGGATCCAGGAGGGGCTAGTCAGTGGTTGGCCAGCTGGAGCTTCGTCGAGGTTTTATTACTGTTGTTTGGGTTTATACAGCTATTCGATTTGGTTGTATATTATTGGATAATTACAGATTCCTTTACTTGGGATTGTATAATGTTATTGGATTCCGCAGTTTTATTCTGATATCTGTTTAATTAAGTTAATTGCATGCATAAGTTCCGTTTAGTAGGTGATCCGGGTAACGGTCACTACATTTATGGTATCAGAGCATACAAAAGATTTCTTGGGATTTAGTCTCATCTTGAGGTATTTTCGTAGATGTCAAATCGTGACGACCAGAGTTCTCATGGAAGTATTGGTGGGAATTGGGGAGATGCCGACCGGGAGCCTCGTCGAGAACGGCGTCATCGTCATCATGACGACGAGCGTTTCACTGTGCGTCGATTCTTAGCTATGGGTCCTAAGCCCTTAGTTGGAGGTGAGTCTCCGGAGGATGCGGAGAACTGGTTAGACCGCATGGAGACGACTTTTCAGACTTTCCAATGCAACGATGAGCAGAAGGTGGAGACCCTTGGCTATTTTCTGGATGGGCGTGCGCGCAGGTGGTGGAGGTTTACTTCTACACCTTTTGTTGCGGCGAGAGGAGTGGCCACCTGGGCCGAGTTCCGCACAGCTTTCCAAAAGCGGTATTTTCCTCCTGCACTCCGTCAGTCGAAGGCAGGCGAGCTACTGAGTCTGCGACAGGGAGCCATGTCTATCGATGAGTATCAGCAGAGGTTCTTTGATCTGTTATCCTATTGCCCCGAGATTGCTGATAGCTCAGAGATGAAGTATAATCTGTTTCTTCAGGGCCTTAACCCTGAGATCCATGACCGTGTGGCGGTTGGTGACGACATGTCCTACGAGGGTTTGGTGAGCCGTTGTCACCAGGCGGAGGACAGCATTCGGCGGAACAGGTCTTTCTCTCAGTCGAGACCTGCTAGTTCTTTGGGTCCCCGTGCCCAAACTTTCAAGAAGTCTGGATCTTCTTCTTCCTCTGGTTCTGGAGGTATTGTCCGTTTCGGTAAGAAGGACAAGTGTGATCACTGTGGGAAGAACCATCCATCCGACATGTGCCGCAGAGCTTCTGGAGCTTGTTTCCGTTGTGGAGAGACTGGTCATATCCGGAGGGATTGTCCACAGTCTGGGGGAGGCGGTTCTGGTTCTGGTTCAGGATCGGGTTCTCAGGCTACCGTACAGTAGAGGTCGCAGGGACAGTCTGCTGGGAGTTCTCATTTGAGGCCACGAGCTTCTGGCCAGGTGTTTGCCCTGAGACATGATCAGGCAGTGGAGGAGAATGAGAAAGTCATCGCAGGTACATTTCTGCTTTATGGTATACCTGCTCTTGTACTTATTGACACTGGTGCATCTCATTCCTTCATTTCTGCACGTTTTGTTAGAAGGCATAAGTTACCATGCATTTCACTAGACCATGTGATGTCTGTTTCTACTCCGACGGGCCAATCTGCTTTGGCTAAGAGTCTAGTGATGGGTTGCCCTTTAGAGTTCGAAGGGAACGTTCTGTTGGCGAATCTCATGGTCCTGGCGATGGACGACTTTGATTGCATTCTGGGAATAGATGTGCTGACTACCTATCGAGCTTCAGTGGACTGCTATCAGAGATTAGTACGCTTTAATCCGGAAGGGAGTGAGAGTTGGTTTTTCTATGGTGAGGGAGCGCGACCCCCGATGCCTTTGGTATCAGCTTTGAGAGCCTGTCGAGCTCTAGAGTCTGGCGGGGAAGGCTACCTTATCTATGCAGTTGATTTGTCCGCTGAGAGTATTGGGATAGAGAGCATTCCTGTTGTAGATGAATTTCCAGATGTGTTTCCTGATGAGATTTCGGGTTTTCCTCCTGCTAGGGAAGTCGAGTTTGGCATAGAGTTGATGCCGGGTACTTCGCCTATTTCTAGAGCACCGTATCGTCTGGCTCCGTCAGAGATGCGTGAGTTAAAGAATCAGCTACAGGATCTTTTGGACAAGGGGTACATTCGTCCTAGTGTATCTCCTTGGGGAGCTCCTGTTCTCTTCGTGAAGAAGAAGGATGGGTCGATGCGGCTGTGCATTGACTATCGGCAGCTGAATCGAGTCACTGTGAAGAACAAGTATCCGTTGCCTCGTGTTGATGACTTGTTTGACCAGCTGCAGGGCACATCAATTTACTCCAAGATTGACTTGAGATCTGGGTATCATCAGTTGAGAGTCCGTGATCAGGACGTAGCCAAGACTGCATTCCGTACTCGCTATGGGCATTACGAGTTCCTAGTGATGCCATTTGGTTTGACCAATGCGCCGGCTATATTCATGGATCTGATGAACCGTGTCTTCAGGGAGTATTTGGACAAGTTTTTCGTGGTCTTCATTGACGACATCTTGGTGTATTAGCGTAATACGGAAGAGCATGTTTCTCACTTGCGGTTGGTACTGCAGACTCTTCGAGATGAGCAATTGTACGCCAAGCTGAGCAAGTGTGAGTTCTGGATGGATAGAGTGGTTTTTCTTGGCCATATCATATCCAGGGAGGGGATTTCTGTTGATCCAAGCAAGATTGAAGCAGTACTTAATTGGTCGCGTCCGACGACAGTTGCTGAGATCCGTAGTTTTCTGGGTCTAGCAGGGTATTATCGTCGCTTCATTCTGAACTTCTCTCAGTTAGCTCGACCGTTGACGCAGCTTACCCGCAAGGGTGTGGATTTTGAGTGGTCCTCCGAGTGTGAGGAGAATTTCCGTGAGCTTCGACGGCGGTTGACTTCTGCGCCGGTGTTAGCATTACCGTCAGGATCTGGAGGGTATGTAGTTTACACGGATGCTTCTCTTCAGGGGTTAGGTTGTGTCCTGACTCAGAATGGGCATGTGATAGCATACACTTCTAGACAGCTGAAGCTTCACGAGGACAACTACCCAGTCCATGATTTGGAATTGGCAGCCATTGTGTTCGCTTTGAAGATCTGGCGTCATTATCTTTATGGCGAGAAATTTGAAATCTTCACCGACCATAAGAGTCTCAAGTATTTGTTCACTCAGGCAGAATTGAACATGAGACAGAGACGTTGGATGGACTTGCTTAAGGACTATGATTGCGAGATTAAGTACCATCCGGGAGCTGCTAATCTCACCGCTGATGCCTTGAGTCGCAAGGTGCGACTATCCGCACTTCAGACTTGTTCGATGTCTAGTGCGATCAGTGACTGTTGTACTTCAGGTTTTACCTTCAAGCATAAGAAAGGTATGCAGAGTATCTAGATGTTTGCGATATTATCTGAGCCAGCCTTGTATTCGCGGATCCGAGATGCTCAGATGTCTGATTCAAAGACCCAGCGTTTAGCTCGTCTAGCTAACGAGGGTAGCTCGTCTGGATTTCATTATCAGTCAGATGGCTTTCTGTGTTTGTCTGGTAGGCTTGTGATTCCACAGGATGAAGAGTTGCGAGAGGAGATTTTGTCTCAAGCACATCGCACTAAGTTGAGTATTCATCCTGGGAGCAACAAGATGTACAAGGATCTACGTACTCGTTTTTGGTGGAAGGGAATGAAACGCAGTGTTTATCAGTTTGTTTCGAGATGTTTGGTGTGTCAACAGGTCAAGGCAGAGCACCGACGACCTGGAGGATTGCTTCACAGTCTGCCTATTCCTGAATGGAAATGGGAGTTTATCACTATGGACTTTGTGACCCATTTGCCGGTATCCCCGAGGAACTGTGATGCTATCTGGGTGGTGGTGGACCGACTCACCAAGTCAGCGCATTTCATTGCCTATAGCCGAGAGTACTATGTGGATCGCATGGCACGAATGTACATTCAGGAGATCGTCCAAATTCATGGAGTGCCTGTGAGCATTGTCAGCGATCGGGACCCCAGGTTTACTTCTAGATTCTGGGGGAGTGTTCAGCGTGCGATGGGTACTACTCTCAGTTTGAGTACAGCCTATCATCCGGAGACTGATGGTCAGTCAGAGCGCACTATCCGTACGTTAGAGGATATGCTTAGAGCGTGCGTCATGGATTTTGGTTCAACCTGGCAGGATCATTTGCCGTTGATCGAGTTCGCTTACAACAACAGCTATCATACTAGTATTGGGATGGCACCTTTTGAGGCGTTGTATGGGCGACGTTGTCGTACTCCACTCTTCTGGGAAGAAGTGGGGGAGAGATAGGCTGAGGGACCGGAGTTTATCCAGCAGGCGATAGACATTGTTGATCAGATCAAGAAACGGATTAAGACTGCACAGGATCGTCAGGCCAGCTATGCTAATATTAAGCGTAGGCCTTTGCAGTTCGAGGTCGGGGAGAAAGTGTTTCTGAGAGTGTCACCTTTCCGCAAGATTCTCAGATTTGGCCTTAAGGGCAAGTTGTCTCCCAGATTTATCGGTCCGTTTGAGGTCTTGGAGAGTATTGGCGATTTGGCTTATCGACTAGCATTGCCACCGCATCTATCTAGTATTCACGATGTGTTCCATGTATCTCTGTTGCGACGGTATGTGGCGGATGAATCTCATATTCTGCAGCGGTCTGAGGTTCAGGTAGACAAGGACTTGACTTATGTTGAGAAACCTCTTCGCATCCTTGATTATAAGGATAAGGTTTTACGGAACAAAGTCATTCCTTTGGTTTTAGTTCAGTGGCATTGCCGAGGCACTGAGGAAGCTACTTGGGAGCTTGAGGACAGGATGCGTAAAGACCATCCTGAGTTGTTTTGATTTCATTCTTTAAGTTGTATTCAGTTGCAAACTCTGTAAACGTTTGATTTGAATAAAGAATGTTTCTGATTTCTGTATTTGCGTTCGGTACTTAAGATCTGATTTCGAGGACGAAATATCTTAAGTGGGGGAGAATGTAGTAGCCCGTGCCCTAATTTAGTAATTAAAGGATTAATGCTAATTAATTGAATTAGGTATCGGACGGATCGGAAGCTCCGAAGGCACGATCGAAAGCTCCGAACAGGATCGGAAGCTCCGATGAGCGATCGGAGGCACCGATGTTATTACGTCAGGCATGACGTGTGGTTGGATCGGAAGCTCCGATCAGGACCGGAGGCTCCGATCACCCCTATCCGGAGTCAACAAGTGATATTTTGACACGTGGCAGATCAGGATCTTCGGAAGCTCCGATGGCAGGATCGGCATTCCGATCAAGGTTCGGACGTTCCGATCAAGGATCGGAAGTTCCGATCGTTGTCTATAAATAGAAGGCCGAGACTTCACTTTCATTTGCCAATTCCGAGTTCTCCTTTACTTTCTAGTCCTTTTGGAGCTGTTCTAGTCTTCTTAGGCTTGGTCCGGAGGTCGGAGAGGCGTTCGGTAGTCGTAGCGGAGTTGTGCACAAGTTCTGGAGGCATCGACATCAAAGGGCTAACGACGGACGAAGGTATAGCTTTTGCTTCCTATAAATATTTAGGAGTATGCAATAGCTTAGTTAAGGCTTTTAGAGCACTTTAATGATAGTAGTATCATTTGGCAGTGTAGAGCAGACTATAGGCGTGGACCTAGAGTTGGTAGAGCTTGCACTGTATTGAGGTACGAAAGTACTGTTCGAGATATCCTGACTGAGTATGCATGTATTATGTGACCGCATGATTTATATGCCATGATATTATGCTGCATTCATTTGCATCTTGCTGTATCTCCTTCGAGATGTCTGTTAGTAGGGTTGTACCCTATCCTGTTAGTGGATGGACTTCCATCGATTTGGGTCCGGCGTTTCCACGGTTATCTCGGTATGGGAGCCACCTCCTGAAGCGACGGCACAGCGTGCTACATACCAGGGCCCGGTCTGTCTCTGTTATCTGATCCTTGACCTCGAGTCTATAGGAAGTTCACTTTGCATGCATGTATACTCATACTCTCGCACTGAGCATTTTATTCTCACGTCTCGTACTCTGTATTTTCTGGACACCCTATTCCATGGGGCAGGTTTGCGATTGGACGAGGAGGGTGGATCCAGGAGGGGCTAGTCAGTGGTTGGCCAGCTGGAGCTTCGTCGAGGTTTTATTACTGTTGTTTGGGTTTATACAGCTATTCGATTTGGTTGTATATTATTGGATAATTACAGATTCCTTTACTTGGGATTGTATAATGTTATTGGATTCCGCAGTTTTATTCTGATATCTGTTTAATTAAGTTAATTGCATGCATAAGTTCTTTTTAGTAGGTGATCCGGGTAACGGTCACTACAGATATTATCTTTTACTTATTTGGGACGTATAAATAGATCTTTTATAAGAAAAATAAGGGTTCCAGATTTCAGAATTGCAGACGCAAGGCGGCTACTGCTACCAGGCTTGGGAGAAGATTTCTTCTTCTTTTCTTTTATTTTATTTTTACTTTTCATGATTAAAAACCTTGTTTGATCATGAATTTATTTATTGAGTAGTTTTCTTTCTTCGATCAAGGCCACGTGACTAGGCCAGACAATTTATGTATAAAACTTGATTTGTTTATTCGAGATATTCAGACTTGATTTGATTTTATTGTTTATCGAATTTATATTTATCTTGTGAATTTTCTGGCCAGTTATTTTCTTGCATGTTGATTGATTCCAAGTCGACAGAGGAGGTTTCAAATTCGATCACTTTGATATTCAACATAGTGTAAAACTGACTAGAAATAGAATTCGGTTAAATCCAAATTTTTCTGCTGCGCTTTAGTTAATTTTATTTTAATTGTAATTTTAATTATTAGTTTAAAATCTGAAATCCTTTTTTTTTATTAGTCTAGATTAAGTAGAAATAAATATATTTTGGTAATCATAATTATACAGTCCCTGTGGGTTCGACATCTGGACCTTTGTCCACTATATTATAATTTGACCTGGTGCGCTTGCCAATTGATTTTTAATCATACCAATTTAGGCGGTCAAGTTTTTGGCGCCGTTGACGGGGACTGTTTGTGATATCAGAATTTTTGTTTCTCTTGAGATTAGACTTTATTTTATTTTATTTTATTAAATTATGAGTTCCTCTCTCTTCTTTGTAACTTTCAGGTGCCAGGAAAGATGGCAGATAACAGAACTGTTCTAGACATCATTCGTCCACCTACTGAAGGCTATGGATCTAGCATCGTTCGCCCTGCTGTCGAGGCGAATAACTTTGAATTGAAGCCTTCCTCTATTCAGCTGATCCAATTGCAAATGGGGGTACATCTGTGGAAGGCCCCTACGCTCATCTGGAGCGATTCCTGTCGATCTGCGACACATTCAAAGTCAATGGGGTATCCTCTGATGCAGTGAGACTGCGGTTATTCCCATTCTCTCTTCAAGAAGAAGCTGTTGAGTGGCTAGATGATTTGCCTTCTGGTTCGATCACTACATGGGACCAACTTGATCAAACTTTTTTGAACGAATATTTTCCTCCCACGAAGATGGCAAAACTATTCTCCGACATCATCTCATTTAGGCAGAAAGAAGCAGAATCTCTGCATGCGGCTTGGACCCGATTTAAAAAGATGTTGAGGATGTGTCCTCAACATAATCTTACTCAGAGCCAGCAGACTCAGACGTTCTACAATGGAGCCGATCAGTCGGCTCGATCTATGCTGGATGCTGCGGCTAATGGATGTTTGTTCAGGAAGACGCCAGCTGAAGCTTGGGAAATCATTGGCAACATGGCAGAGAGTAACATTGGGAGGCTAGATGTGAAGAGAGAGAAGTAGGATGGAGTTCTAGAGTTCGATGCTTTAATGGACCTAAATGCGAAGATTGACGCACTGACACACCAAGTGGCACTCATGAAAATAGCGCCGGTCAATCAAGCACAAGGGATTATGCAACAAGACCAACAGTTGTTTGAAGTCGAGGCTATGAATTTTATGGGCAATCA